>NC_064638.1:1275943301-1276246331 GCF_023864345.2 Schistocerca serialis cubense | reverse complement strand
CAAAATCCAGTTCAGACTGAACGAAATACATTAGTGTTTGTGAACTAATCGAAACAGTTACTTTAAGCAGTGTGAAAAACTGTGAAGGTGAAACTGTGATATGGACAGTGAAGTGCTAGTATTGAACGTTCAACAGCGGTGAAGACGCCAAACGCCAATATTACGCACGAAAAACTGTGAATTTACTATAAATGTGAACTGTTAACGTGAAGTGAACACACAGTCAATATTTTTGGGACAGACTGTAGTTTCAGTGAGCACAATAATGCGAGATTGGAATGCGATGCGTGGACTGTTGCAAAACAGCGACCGCAGAAACGGCGAATGTTTGTGCTAAACTCGTATTGGGACACTCACCAGTGCCTGCGAGTGCGGCGAAAACATAAATAATTTTGTCAAGACAAAAACTGACGTATGATGGAAACAGTATTGCATCAAAACTGCATTCACGGGAGAAGGTCCATGTCATGTTTTCTGCAAGACAGTGCTAGCTTGACACTCGGAAACTGGCGAAAACTTAACAACAACTGCCGCACTAATAAATGCTCCTTTCCCACTAGCGTAACCATCTGCAGCGGGAAACAAATATTACGTTGGTTGTGTGTGTGTTTCATGTACTACGTCGGAGATGCGTAGCAGAGCTGACTCCTGCCAACAAGAGCGGGGGGCGGGTATCATCCCACTCCGCCACGCCCGGCCGAGACAGAAGCGCATCGCCAACGGTGCAGCCGATCAGCTGATTCTGATTCTGACGTTCCGCGACGGCGAGACACACGCTGGCGTCGAGCGGGCGTTGACCTCTCCGCAGCCGCCGCGAACGCCGAGCACCGAACACACCAGCCGACGCCGTCGCGAGCCAAACGTCGCGGCGTAGATCATCAACGACACCGCAATCAATTGTTTTAATGACCTCATTTTTTGGCATAGTGCAACAAAAATATTTGTATGCACATCCTGTACTCCAATGACATTCCAGAAACAATTAAGTGAAAGTGACCAAAGCAGTTAGTCTGTCGCTCCGCCGAGGTTTTCCCCAGGTTTCCCTACGGCCGCGCCAAATGGGGAGCGAACAGTTGACACCCCTGGGACTTCAAATATTCCGGACTAACTCGTCGTTGTATACCTTGAACTTCATCTGTATTACACCTCAGTAATTACAACATACGATGTGACATATGTAAACTGTGAAAGAAAAATCTGCGTGTGGACACTGTGGACATGAAAGAGGAAATATTTATGTCAAAAAACACGAACATTTTTTATGACATAAACATTTCGGGGGGCAATATAGCGTCCCCAGTGCCATATTACGAAAAGACAATATTTATAAAGAAGACATTCATAATTTGTAAGAGATTTTTTTTTTTCCATGTAGCCGTAAAATAATAATTTCTCTGTGTAGGTTTAGATTGCAAAGAAATAATTTATGACAGAATGATCTAAAGAGACGCCCAGTTACACTCTTTTGTTAATTTTTTAGTCGACCTTACTTCTTCGCTTGTCTTGAATGTGTCTAGAGGGACATCTTGCGTGTGCTGACAAATGTAAGCATATTTGTATGAGTTAAACATATAATATAACTATTCAATATTATTGTGCACTTTTAATTTGTAAGAGGTGATCCCGATTTCATGTCCGCCTTCCTTGAATTAACCTGCATTCAAGTAATTTACAGCTCAACAATCGCAGCGGCCGATGCAGCCAACGACGCCATTACGTGGCGATATTAACTTATGAAAAATTAGCGGAAGCGGAAAACTCGCCCGCTATTAGCATAATATTAATTTTTCTCCACAGCCGCACGAAGTTGCAGAAATACTTAGCTTTAAGATTCTTATTTTCAGTAGCATAGCCGAGACCCAGAGCCAGGACTCTGACTACAATACAATGGTTAACGGAGGTAAGAAAATACTCTCGCGCGTGTGTGGGCCGCAATTGTAATTAATAACTAAAGATCTTTTGCTTTAACGTCAACTGACTAGCCGAGGAAATTTATATGAAAAGTTTATTACATTGTTCAACTTAAATAACATTTTTATGAAGGCCCGCCACGTAAGTCGGCAACAATCAAAAAATAACAATAATAATATATACATTAAATTACGACGGCCGACGGACGCGAGATTAAACCGGAGAGAATCTCTTCTGATCCAAAGTGGCACACATCACTGGTACCGACGTGAGCCTTCACCTGCAGCTGGCTGCACCCTGTGCTCTTCATGGCATCCGGGAGGACTAGTCCCACATCTGGAATGACTCCACCCGGTATGCACACGGGAGGCACATTGGTTTTCTTTCCCTTCTTTGCAGCCATGTCCCTAAGGGGCCCCATAACGCGCCTAATGTTGGAGTTCCCAACTACCAATAGTCCCACCCTCTGTAATTGCCCGGATCTTGCATGCTGAGTGGTTTCCTCTGAAACAGGGCAGGTGACAGCATCTGGCTCAGCGACAGCGTCAACCACAGGCAGCACGCTTCGCCCTGGGGAGACCTCAAACTCGACCACAGGTCAGGGGTGAACCTCAGTGCAAGCAGTAACTGGACTGGTCACCGGTGAGAACGTATCAGCGGACTCATCCTTGCTGGACATACGTTGGATCCCCACGGCCGACCCACAACCGTGGCGCCCATTATAACGGTACTTTGCGGGCAGGCGTGTCAATTAGCATCATATTAATTAAAATGGGGGATAAATAGACTTTTTTTTGGACGGAATTAAAAAGGGGAAAGTAATACGAAACTTTAATAACTGCACAGTATTACTAAGAAACAATATAATGAAAAGTAATAAAAAGCAAAATAGCAAAGACCAAGCGGGACAGAAAGATATAGGGACGCGTTTGTTTTTTAATACATATAAAAGAACAAGTATCACATTATTGAGCTCTCTACCTTCAGTTATCGCGATCGGGCTAGTCGATGAAATAGTGGTACGCGACTGCGATATTCGTTAAGGAGATTATGTAAAGACTCTTCAAGCATGTTTAAAATACATTACGTGTGAAGAAGTGATCAGAGACGTTTACCGTCGGGTGGAGTGAAAACGAATCCGACAACATAATTCGAACTTTGTGTTAGCTGGGAGAAATACTCTTCGGAAACTATTATGGTTGTGGAACCCACGCAAGTTGTGCGCAACGGAAAGCTATAGTTTACGTAATTCTGCATTTTATAAAATGGATAAACGCGTGTGTGAGGAACATTAATAGAATCTTATCCTTGGACGGTTGCGGGGGTAACTGATACAAACAACGCGCCAGCATAAAAAATAGTTCGCTTATTAACTACCAGATATTAATTAACGGGGACCTAAAATACTAAAAAAAGAAGGATAGAATCATCACCTCCAATCCCGATTCATATTTCGTATTTAATTAGTGAAAAGAGAAGTGTTAATAAACAAACTACATTTCAATTTTACCCACGATTTTGGCTTCATTACGTAGTCTTGAATAGATGATAAACAATATCTGTGGAAGTTGTGTGCAACGTATCGTCATAATATTTAGCCAACCAATAATGGGACACCAAAAATGTAATTGCATGAAATTGTTCTTACAGCAGATGTATAATGTGTGAGAACGACGAACTATAGTGAGAAACTGAACATCTATTACGTACTTGCATGTTTATCTGCGAAAATGGTCCTTGTCGGTACATCAGCATACAGTTCGAATAGAATCGCTGAACATTGCCAACCATTCAGATTAATCGAACATCTAAATACACATAATGCTGGTACCACCAGGATGTGTTTTTTCTCCTCACCCCCGTGGCAGTAATTGAATTAAGAGTCAGCCGGGAAATACATTTAAATCAATTGACGACCATTGAGCTAGCGTCACGAATTTTCAAACGTCCACTGCCATGTATGAAGGCGAGTGACACCACGTGTGTAAACGTCGATCGAGGGGTGTCGTCGTCATCGTATTGAATGACATTGAGTGGTCACGCCATCCACTGCAGCCTCAAGCTGTGTAATCGAAGCCATCACAGCCTGAAGTTGAGAGCGAAGTGTCACCAACTCGGCTAGCATCCGCACACAACAATCGCAGTCCCTTTCCATACTAAAGACCGTGGAAAACTGAACTATGCAGATAAACGGTCTATCAGCATGTACTGCGAAACTGTACTGTAGACCCTGACCAAACCGCAGGAACTGTGTCTTATAAATTAGATTAACATGCAGAGATTCGAAAACCTAACTACCGAAGCACTCAGGTGAAACTAAATAATTCGCCCCTGATTTGGAACGAAAACGCGAGAACTGTGGCTATTTGATATTAAATAAACACGCAGAAACACAAGAAACTAAACTATTAAAGCACACAGTTATTACAAAATTCACTCCAGCTTAGGAACTCGTAAAAATCACGAAATCGGTTACTTCCCTGTTGCTGCGTGTATCGCGGTCGGCTACTGCTCCCTGACTCTTGACGACGTCTTACATCTCATTTCGACAATCTTCCAATCGGTATTTTAACTCGTCGTTCATATCCCCAGCTACAAATTTTTCATTTTGGCTTGTGGAGCAAAAGTTAGAACAGAAACGTATATGTTTTCTCTGAGAATGCTTCTAGATAACCGACTGTCTTGCGTTTTACGTGTCCTGTGGCGGACCGTTGTAACAATGAAGCAGCTGCCATCATTCACGAGCATTTGCGTTAACTTTATATGTACACTAAAATTAATTGCATTTTTACTACCACACAGAATTATGATACGGTGCTTGTATTGGTTTTGAAAGGATTAAAAACCATCGTTCTTAGCATCTGCGCTTGCATCCTTAAGAAAACTCGTGCTACTATGTGTCAATAAGCAAACAAGAATATGGTTTTACTAATTGTGGTACGCTTACAATACCTTCGAACTATAAACTTGAAGTTCCGTGTAGCGTGTGTCCATTGACTACTACTTCTCGGATCTATAAGCAATTATGGAATAACGCAAAGTAAGTCATTGAAACATATGGGATTTATGTTTCACTGTGAACTTATTTCTAGCCTGTTACGGTTCTTTTTGGGTATTTACCGCTACACGTGTGTCATCAGAACGTGTCACAGGTTTTGAAGAGATATTTTCTTGAAAAATGATTTATGGTCAAGGTCAGGAGAAGCTAAGTAATGTATCTTGTGTGGTACCACATTTAATAATTCACTACTCTGAATTTCGGTTGATAGTTGTCGTATCATTTGCCACTCTGACACCATTTTCTTAATGTAATTATGATATGACACCGTCGGTAGAAGTAGACTGTTTTCAACTCCAAACCATTATGGTTTTCCTAGTAGAATATCTATTACACAAAGCAAGATCAGAGAGAGAGCCAAAATGTTAACTTCTCGTTTGTTTAACAGTACTAGGTCTGCATTTTTATAACTGAAAGTGATTCCTTTATTAAGAAGGCCGACTGACCTGTTGTTAAAAGATGATTTTCGAAATGGATGTCAAGTTTTCTAAGAGGAAGTCACATTCTTTTCTGCACTGTTTCAAAAGAGAGTTACAGCTACATGTATTAGTCTTCAAGGAAGTATACGTAATTGACACGTTACAAATTTTACGAAGGGTGGCGTATAGAAGTGAGAACCTAATTGTAGTCATTTATCTGAAATATCATTAAAATTAGGTGCGTTACAGTGAATGGCAGTTTCTGAGCTTTAGTAAAGCAAAACTACGAATATATTGAAACTGATCTTACTTAAATAAATCTTTCTAATGTGAAATATTTATTGCTGTCGATTGGCGTTAATGGACAGGTCAACCAGTTATTAGAGAGCTCACACTTTTCGTGAAACACAGCGGAATTTAGAAACTATTTATGAGTCACAGTATTCTTCCACGAGTTGGGGACGCCTTAGTGGGAACATATCAAAACTGGTCATCAGTGTCTCCAGTTTCCATCAATCCTCTCTGCTCTACGCTAAATAAATATCGAAATCCACACATATTTGGATAACTTCGCTGTTATTACCACTTTCTGACTTGTATCCTCTGTAATAGTTAAATGAAGTATAAAACATTTCCCTGTTGGAGCCTATACACTTACAAAACCATTACGTTCTGTGTTCCCAGCTCTATCACTGAAGTGCACCACTGAAAGAGCCGTTTAATACTGTACTCCTTTACGTCAATCTTGGCACCTTATTCCTCATTTTATCTATCTTTCCTCTTGTGACGTCTACAGCAACATGAAATTAACCCGAATCCACTTAGGTATCTCTGCAATTTCTCTCACCACCAAAAGGAATTGTATTATGGCAGCCAAGCACATATGCAGAAATATCATTTAATTTTTCAGTTTCCTTGTATGATACGATTTGTTAATCTAGAATAGTATTGTTATAAATAGCTGTAAATTCCCTAACGTTATATTTTTTCCATTGTCCAAACGCTCTATTGTAGATATCCGCTTAAATGCTGCTGCTGTGTCTATAGTCACTTGATAGCTCTGTTTTTCGGAAGTATTTAACATTTACTGAAATTATTGGAAATCACTGGGATTTGCTGATAGAATTCTGTCCCGCAGACTGCATCTGGGATTTAGTAATGAAGTAATCTCTTAAAGAAAACATTCAGTTGTTGACCATGTCGTATGTTGTGCAAGTATGTGAGTTGCGATCCATCAATCACGCATATACGTGACCGGCACAGTTGGTTGAAAGAATCGCGAGGCCCTAAAGACTATTGTATTTCTTAAAAATGACACAGTATTCGACTTAGTGTATGAACCATTCTCAGGGATGTTCCTGATGTCAGCCCTAAATTCCAGGGTTAATGTTATACCCTAAAAATTGCTTGTATACAAAATAATCATTAGGTATTCGTCCTTATGAATATTCTTCGCCACGTGCCTTATATCACAAGTGAAATTGCTAAGCCAATGGCTTGACTTTAAAGCATTCGGTTATAAATTGTTGAATACCCAGAAAGCCCTTCATTAAATCATTGTGTCTAATCAAAACTGCCTATGAGAAGTAGCCTCTCATCCTTTCTTTCAGTCTACAGCTAGCAATGACTTTTACTTTTCCTTATTTGTCCGACTGAATGTGAACACTGGCTTGTCTGTCCACGGTTTACAAATATCTGAGCGGTTGGAACTTCTACGTTAAATCTGGCTGAACTGTAGTATCTCTAAAACTGTTGCCTGATTTGTCGAGTTTGACCAAATTAAACTGATTTGAGCCATTCACAAACTTAGTGAAGTTAACTGCAGTGGCAACGGCTCCAATTCATCTTCCGCTATTGCCAGTTTAAACCTGATGAATTTCCTTCCAAGCAAGTTACATCAGTGCTTTTAAGCGAAAAATACATACTCAGTCTTCACTCCACCGATCATTTTTCACTTTCACCACAGTATTCTGTGTGTAGAAAGAATTTAAAAATTAATTATGTAATAAAAACACAATTAAACAGGCTTTGAGGTGTTGTATTTCAAGCAAACCAGACTGACTTTATACAGTCCCGTCACAGCGCGGTCTCAAGCAGCTGTGGTGTTAATGGAATAATCGGCGGGTAATTAGGGTCAGGGTGTTCACAATGAAGAAAGTAATCACGCAGACTTGAATCTATGCCTGTGGGCAGCTGCCTCTTGTCCGCATTCTTCTTTGGATGCAGAAATCTTCTCACTGTCTCGCGAACAGGTGCGAGTCTTCCCTTCATTCGAATGATGAACCCTGGTCTCTCTGTCAATCCATGGATCCGCCGGTAATCCCTCTTGTTTCGATACAGGTCGCCTAGACTCTTCACTAGAAGCCCAATCCGTGTTGAAGGTGGCGGGTTCTCCTGCAAACGACAAAAAGAATTATTTTTACTAACCTGCTTGCCTAAGCATCACTATATCTAGCACTTAAAGTACTACAGCCTACAAACGTCTGACAACGGGGTGACTGTTTTGCAAGTAATGAAAAAAAAACAGATATAACATGACACTGATTTAGCTCAATTTTCGTATTGGCGATATGATCTGTCCAAAACCATTCCATTCAAAGAATTAGCACAAGTCTTACAACGTAAAGTAATGTTCTAATTCAAATACAGCCTCATTCCTTTTTAGATCTATCTGAAGACGATCTTTTTTCGTTTACAACTATCCTAAAACAATTTATTTACCTTCATTACAAGTGTCTGACGTAAAAATAGTAAAAAAGGAATCTACGTTTGTATTTATGTCATGCTGAGCATTTAACATACCATTGCTTGTATCTCAGCGCTTAGATGTGCCATCGCAGTCTGCACTTCCTGCGAGGGTGGCTCTCGGATAATCTTCCGTCTGCGAGGTCTGTTGGCAAAGATCTGCAGGCGACTGGGTGGAACTGGAACTCCAGGAGGATAGTAAGAGCCAGAGACTTCCTCCTCTTCATCTTCAACGTCAGACAAGTCAAAATGCACGATTCTTGCTCTCGTACCAAACTGTGAAAAGAAAAAGTTATATGAATAAATATGTCTGCATAACATTGTTGGAATTCATTTCTTTGATCTTAGAATACTGACAGTTATTATTGTCTAATGTTTTGCAAACAGGTTCCCGGTGCTTACATGAATTGGCTGAAGTTGTGGTTTATCAGCGGCGATCTCTTCGCAGTCGGTGGTGGTGGACTCGACCTTCTTCTCATCCGGCTTTGGTCGAGGTGGCCGAAGGCGGCGAAGAGGCGCAGGTGTTGGCGGTTCATCGGCCAGCCGGGGGTTCCCCTGGTTGGTAGCTGGGGAGCTGAGCAGCGACTTCACTCGCGAAAACATCTGGAAACGTAAAACAAACAGTCTTTAGTAGCTAGAGTGTTTCCTCAGACGAAAATAGTCATGTGAAATCTGCCTTACTGACAAGGAGATTTGGCCTGAAGAAACAATTCAGTCTCATACGGTACACTGCACCATATGTAACATACGCCAGCCCTTATCACAATCATAAAAAAATTAATATTACGTGATGCTGTGTTTCACATTGATACATCAATTAAACTGAGCAAAATACTGATTTATTGTTGAAAGAAGACAAATATTTGTAGGAAGCAAAGAATTATTGAGAACAATGGAATTACTAAATAGCTTAACGGTACACTACAACGTTAATGATACACCGTGGACACTGTACATTTAATTATTTTTCGCAAAAGTTTGCTACCAAGTCAAATTAAATTAATCTGCTAAATTTTTGAAGAATGTTGGGGTAGTGATAAGTGAAGTCATGGTGATGACTGATCACCCTTAAGGTTAACTTAAATTCTTCAATCACTTTATTTCATTTTGTATCTGCAATTTATTTGTGAAACCTTCTAACGTAACGAGAACAAATCGTTTTCCACGAGTTCAGTGAACTGTACTCCTAATTCGACACTAATTTTCTGGACTATGAGCAGTGCAAGGCATTCACTTAGCAAACAGTGCTGTTAAACAGAACATATGGAATGTGGGCCAGAATATGCCAATTGAGGAATAATCTCAGCTAGTGATAGTGAAAAAGAGATGAAGGTAATCGCTTTCGTTGTTCTGTAATATCTTTCACCCAACATTCAAGTCATCACACATTTGATTTAGTTATTTAATGGTTAAAATTGCTATGTGAAAGTTAAAAGTAATAGTAATGTTGTGCACTACTCCCGAAAGTGACAAGTCTTTCTATCTATTTGCCTAACCTCATCAATTCAAACAGCACATCAAACAAAACCGTTCCAGTGCTGACATCCACTTATCACAACACTAAATTACTTAACATGGGAATCAAAAATCGAAACAAAATCATGAATAAAAAGCACCACATCCAAGTAACACTTTAGAGACATGTATTTGGGAAAGGTTTAAAAAAATGGCGTAGCATTTAGTGTTCAGTTATGTAGTGCTTGAAAAAATTTAAAGTAAAATGAAAATTAATGTTAAGAGTCATCAGATCAAGTGCTCATGTACAATCTTAAGTAAAATAAGAGGTAGACTTTTTTTTTCATTAATGGCATCATTGCTGGCCAAATTAACACAGCCTACATATGTTTGTTGTAGATGTGAAGTTCCTTCTGTATTGTGATTGAAACTACGAGTTGCACCAATTCTGCCCCTCCATTCCATTCCACATTCTCAATACCGTCCATAAATTTACAAACTGAAGATAAACAAAACATTATTTGGCAACAGATGTTCCAGTTTATAGACGAACGGAACTTGTGCAGATGCTAATCGCTTATCGAAATTACCGACCTGCCTACACATCATAATATGCTTTGTCGCATTTTGCTCCCCACACGGTAACACATCTATGTAGTACATCAGTATCTGTTCTGTTTTTTTGTTCATACGAAATTTCACATTCTGTTTCTGGTAACTGGAGTTCCCAGATACCAAACATTTATGTTGTCGTGCCACTATAACCTGTATTATTACCACAGAAACGAGCAATCGACATACATTTAATCTGGAACTCTATTTACTGATCGACAATAGAAGACTTTCAAAACCAAATTAATAATTTTGATTTCCAGTTTTGCATTATTCACCGTGCTACGTTACTATCTGACAGCTTTATAGATTCTTCTATACTGTTCTGGAAGAATTGTCACACTACCTGAAAAAGAAATAGTTTTTTACAGCTAGAGACAGAGAGACAAGGATTCGTAAATGACGGGGAAAAAAGTTAATAACCTGAGTTTTCTTTTTAGTTTTTAAAAGGATAAGTTAGTTTAACGTAATTACGTAAAACGTTGCTGAATTTCCCGAAACCAGTTACTTAACGGCAGTGATTGCTACTAGATGTCTTCACTCACACGCTGAACACTGAACAGTAATAGTATCAGACTTGAGTTGATGAGATTCGACATTTGTAGTAAGTAAGATAAGGCTACGGATTTGTATTGTACGTCAAGGACAAAATCAAATTTTTCTGTGAAGCATATTTTTGGAAATCGCAGACTAGGTTATGAAATGTCGAGACAAATGCTCTTCATTTGCTATGGAATGTATTTTATGGAGGAGAATTCAATAGGAGAACCACATATTTCTCTCTAGGTCTTCCAAAGAATGGTTAGAATGATTTTTCTGTGGCCTCATGAGATGCACGAAAAGAATACGTATGTTTGTCTAAATAAAACCTAACTTCAATAGGGACAATTACTGCCGTCAGCCAGAAGACGACAAATTGAAACTACAGTTATGTAGAGAGCTCTCCGGAAAAAGCAAATGAATTTCTGCTCCTCTCGGCTTGCACGATTGCATTACTTCGCGAAAGTAGACAAAAAACAAAATATTTGTCTTCCAGCCTCTTATCCGTCGTGTGCAGCTGCAGAATAATTTAAAAGACGGTGATCACCTACCTACTCACTTCTTCTCACAGCCCGAAGGATGCGAAACAGACTTCCTAGAAAGCACACTTCGAAATCGACTCTTTCTTCGGAAGCTTTGTCAATGAGACTGATGCTACGCAACGGTTCGCTTGGATTTGTGCCCGAACTCATTGTTGACACATGACGTCATGAAGACACGTTTCTGTCATACTCGTTGACAAGCGGAGTCTATCTAAAGTGAAAACTAGAGATGGACAGGCTACGAGAGAAGATCTCGGTCGGGATCTAAATGGGGGGTCTGCCAGAGGTTCGTAATGTCTCGCTACAATCGCATATACTCGAATCGTTTCGTATGATTATGAGGAAATCATTTTGAATTTATGGAACAACGATTGAATGCAACCACGTCTCTCCTTTTTTCTTCATTTCTTTTTCCGATAGGTTGACCATCTAGGAATACATCCTTACTATAAGTTTATTGAATGAAAAAGGAATATAAGTAACAAATCTCAATAGAATGAAACAGATTGTCTCTAGAATGAAATTTATGAATAACGGACCCAGCTATACATCTCCATCGATATCTATACCTATACTGTGCAAAGCAGCTGGGAAAAAATAAAAACTGCTGTTTTAGAAGCAGCAGAAGAAGTAATAGGAAAAGAAAGGACAGAGAAAAGGAAGGAATGGATCACTAATGACCTACTAAATATGATGGAAGAAAGAAGGAAATTAAAAAATTCTGAGAAGAAAGAAGACCAAGAGAAATACAAGAGTCTGAAAAACAGAATCAACAGAGAGGTAAAACAAGCAAGAGAAAAATACCTTGATGATCTCTGTATTTCAGTTGAGCACAACATGAGCAAGGGAAATATCGACAAGGCCTATAAATGTGTGAGACATTGCTTTGGAGATAGAAGAAACAAATGTAGGGCTGTGATGGATGAAAATGGCAATATGTTGGATGACGATGATGAAGTTGCAAGAAGATGGAAACAATATATAGGAAAACTGTAGAGCGGACCAGACCTGTCTGAAAACATCATGGAAGAAGAAACAGAAGTAGATGCACGCAACGTAGGTGAACCTATATTAAAGGTAGAGTTTGAACTAGCTCTGAAAAAATTGAAAAACAGCAAATCGCCTGGTACAGACACTATCCCAGCCGAACTTCTGAAATCTGGAGGAACAAAACTGAATCAGGAGTTGCATAATCTTGTTTTTAACATGTACGAGCAGGGTAAAATTCCTACAGACTTTGAGAAAAACATTATGGTCCCCATTCCAAAGAAGGCAAATGCGACAAGATGTGAAAATTATAGGACACTCAGCTTAGTTACTCACGCCTCTAAAATATTAACCTCAATTATCCTAAAACGCATAGAACAAAAAGTCGAAGCTACACTCTCCGAAGACCAGTTTGGATTCCGGAAAGATAGAGGAACCAGAGAAGCAATATTTGCTCTAAAACTAATAATAGAGAAACGACTAGATAAGAACCAGAAAACATACATAGCTTTCGTAGATGTAGAGAAAGCCTTTGATAATGTTAAATGGGATAAGATGTTTGAGGTACTCAAAAAAGTAGGAATAGACCATAAAGATAGAAAAATGATATGGAACCTGTACAAAAACGAGACAGCAGTTATCCGTGGACGGACAAAACAAGAAGAGGTGCAGATTCGGAAAGGTGTCCGCCAAGGTTGCGCACTATTCCCTGTTATCTTTAACGTATACATTGAAGAGGCGCTGAAAAAAGTAAGGGAAAATTCACAGACAGGTGTAGTAATTCATGGCCAACGAATAGATATGATAAGATATGCCGATGATATAGCTGTCCTGGCTGAAAGTGAAGAAGATCTTGTAGTCCTACTGAATAGAATGGATAAAGTTATGGGTGAAGAATATAATATGAGAATTAATAAATCAAAAACAAAAGTAATGGCATGCGACAAAGAAGATCAAGTGAAAGTCCAAGTTCATGTAGGCAATGAACTGCTTGAACAAGTTGATAAATTTACTTATCTGGGCAGTAATATTACCAGGGATGGAAGGAGCAAGACAGAAGTGACAAGTAGAATAGCTCAAGCAAAGGCTGCTTTTAACAAGAAGAAAAACATATTAACATCTAAGAGCATTAGCCTTGAAACCAGGAAAAGATTTTTGAAATCATATGTGTGGAGTGTGGCATGCTATGGGTGTGAAACATGGACTCTCGGGACAGAGGAACAGCAGAAGCTAAATTCTTTTGAAATGTGGTGCTATAGACGCATGCTCAAAATGGATCAACAAGGTCACAAACGAACTGGTTCTGGAAAGACCAAGTGAGAAGAGAAGCTTCTGGAGTTTCATTGTTAAAAGAAGAGTGCAATTTACAGGCCATCTATTAAGACATAAAGGACTCCTGAACACAATCATAGAGGGATATGTCGAGGGAAAAAGACGAAGAGGAAGACCACGACTGAGGTACATGGGTCAAATCGTGAAAGATGTGGGATGTAACACCTACAAAGAAATGAAGAGAAAAACTGAAAGACGCACAGAATGGAGACAAGCTGCCATTGTAGCTGTTGCAAACCAATCCTTGGATTGACCACTACAGAAGAAGAAGACGGTGCAAACCACTGTAAAGTGCGTGGAAGGGTATACTTTCCGTCGTACCACGTACTGGGGCTTTTCCTCGTCCCATTTACATATTGGGCGCAAGAATGTTTGATTAACCGCCTCTCTGCGCGGTGTGTCCTCGCGATCTCTACGAGACCGATGCGTGTGTGTTGTACTGAGTCAAATGGCTATCTGAAGTCAAGAAACAGTTCATCTTGGTGAATGCATGGTTCCGTGGCTTTCAGCTCGTCGTTTACAGACTATTTGTGTAGCACATAATCGCTGTTTACCGAGTCAATGTAGGTTTTCATGAAGGACTTCAATCTCTTCAAAGTACCTCCTTAAATTTCAGTTGACAACATTTAATAAGACTATATAACAACGAGACTCTGTCAGTGATATTGGACAGTGGTTTTGCGGTTCGCTTGTGCTGCCCTTCTTGTGGAGGTGTTTGATCTGTACTTGCGTCCTATCATTTGGCACAGTTTCTTGTCCGTGAGATTTTCTGTATATTATGGATAAAATAAGTGTTAACATTGGCGGATATTCGGCATAGAATCTGATATTGATTCCATCAGGCACTGGAGCTTTGCTTGACTTTAACGATCTCAGCTCTTTCTCAACGCCACTGACTCATCTCTGTAGTTGTACGAGTATTAAACACTGCTCAGCCTTCCGCTGTAAACGGCTGTTTGAAAATGGAGATAAGCGTTTCTGCTTTTAGTCTGACAAACTTAACATCATTCCTTCCCTCGTCCATCAGTGCCAGTAACAGCCTTTCTGTAAGACCCATATTTTATCAGGTTTTGTGAGCGATATTTCGATAATATTGTTCTACAGTACTCGCCGAAGTGCCTTTTCACAGCCTCACCCGATTCATTCACCAACTGTGTAGAGCCCTGTTCTGTGTTTTACATATATTATTGAGTATTATCCTTTCCTTTATCAGTTCTGTACACTAACCCTATACCATGAAGTTTCCATCCTGTCGTGAAATCTTGTAATAGGTACCTATCTAACGAATGCATGGTCAGCTTTTTTTTAAACATGAGCCATAGTATGCCTACATCTATAGGCTCCCGTCCTGTTCTGATATATTCGGGTCCGTCATTGAAATAGTACGATACTGACAGTTTATCTAGTTTACTGAACATTTAAAAATTTCTATTTCCTTTAGTTGCCCTTTGTGCTTTTGTGATCATAGTTGCTGCAACTGCCTCACAGTCACTGACACCATTTTCAATATGGACATCCTCAAAGAGTCTTTTTAACCATTGCCGTTAAATCCAGAATATTCCCATCACGAGTGGGTTACGGAACTATCTGTTCTAGGTAGTTGGCACAGGGATATTCAGTAACGTTTCGCAGGATGCTTTGATCCGAGCACCACAAAGAGAATTGTAATTAGCACAATTTATTGTCGGATGATACAAGTCTTCTCCAATGATTACAGTGTAATGTTGCAACTTCGTAAAGTGAAATTTATTTTCTCTAAAGTTATTGGTTACATTAGACAGTGAGTCGTGTATTAGACGAAGAATCCGTGCCAGGTTAGTGCCCATCGGAGGTACTCAGTCTTGCCCAAACGATGCCACATGCAGCTGCAAATTTCTACCTCGGTGGAGATGACTTTCTTGTCTATTGCTACAATTACATCATCTACATGTCTCATCACCCATTCCTTTTCATTTATTATCCAAAAAAAGTCTTAGTACTGTCAGTTTAGTGGTTTAATCAGCTTTCTGTACCTATTATTATGTGAGATGTACTGTTATTTAGGAGCCCTTCAATCTCGGTCATAGTGTTGCGGATGTTTCGGTAGTTAACGATCAGGGTTCTACGGCTACAGCCTGTGGTTCTCAACCTCATTACGCATATATTGGTGTTATGTTAACTGAAAATCAGGAATTAATTTCTTTCAGTAACAAAAACTTTATTACCTAGTAAATGTGTCAATGTTGTCTAGATGTTGCACACATGCTATCGCGGATTGGCAAATTAAATATTTTTATTTTTTATTTTTTGGAGAAATAGTGTCATTTAGACGCATTCATGGAGGTAATCATGACATTTGGTTGGATTTTGTAGTATGGGAGGGGGGGAGACCAAACAGTGAGGTCATCGGTCTCATCAGGTTAAGGAAGAACGGGAAAGGGAGATGGCGTCCCCTTTCAAAAGAACCATCCCGCCATTTGCCTGGAGCGATTTTAGGAAAACCTAAATCACGACGGCCGGACGTGGGATTGAACCGTCGTCCTCCCGAATGTGAGTCCAGTGTGCTAACTGCTAACCACTGCACCACCTCGCTCGGTATGTCTTTTGGTGTCAAAAGAACAAAAAAAAAAAAAAATACTGAACTAAGTTCAAAAACAGCATGACATTTGGTGTGTGAACATTAGTTGCAAGTTCACATTTTTGTTAGGATTATTTTCTGCCAGCGGAATGTACTGAATTGTAGTAATGCCGAATAAATTATTTCCAAGTACCAAACAGCAAACAGACTACGTGTACGCCTCAGTGATATTACGGGCCTTACTTTTTTTACACGCTTTTATGAGACATACACATTGGACGGATCACACTATGCGTGTAATTTACACAATTAGCCACTATTTCGTTGTTGTTGTTGTTGTGGTCTTCAGTCCTGAGACTGGTTTGATGCAGCTCTCCATGCTACTCTAAACTGTGCAAGCTGCTTCATATCCCAGTACCTACTGCAACCTACATCCTCCTGAATCTGCTTAGTGTATTCATCTCTTGGTCTCCCTCTAAGATTTTTACCCTCCACGCTGCCCTCCAATACTAAATTGGTGATCCCTTGATGCCTCAACACATGTCCTACCAACCGATCCTGTCTTCTAGTCAAGTTGTGCCACAAACTTCTCGCCCAATCCTATTCAATACTTCCTCGTTAGTTATATCATCTACCAATCTAATCTTCAGCATTCTTCTGTAGCACCACAATTCAAAAGCTTCTATTCTCTTCTTGCCCAAACTATTTATCGTCATGTTTCACTTCCATACATGGCTATACTCCATACAAATACTTTCAGAAACGACTTACTGACACTTAAATCTATACTCGATGTTAACAAATTTTTCTTCTTCAGAAATGCTTCCCTTGCCATTGCCAGTCTACATTTTATATCCTCTCTACTTCGACAATAATCACTTATTTTGCTCTCCAAATAGCAAAACTCTTTTACTACTTTAAGTGTCTCATTTCCTAATCTAATTCCGTCAGCATCACGCGACTTAATTCAACTACATTCCATTACCGTCGTTTTGCTTTTGTTGATGTTCATCTTATACCCTCCTTTCAAGACACTATCCATTCCATTCAACCGCTCTTCCAAGTCCTTTGCTGTCTCTGACAGAATTATAATGTCATCGGCGAACCTCAAAGTTTTTATTTCTTCTCCATGCATTTTAATACCTACCCCGAATTTTTCTTTTGTTTCCTTTACTGCTTGCTCAATATACAGATTGAATAACATCGGGGAGAGACTACAACCCTGTCTCACTCCCTTCCCAACCACTGCTTACCTTTCATACCCCTCCACTCTTATAACTGCCATCTGGTTTCTGTACAAGTTGTAAATAGCCTTTCGCTCCCTGTATTTTACCCCTGCCACCTTCAGAATTTGAAAGAGCGTATTCCAGTCAACATTGTCAAAAGCTTTCTCTAAGTCTACAAATGCTAGAAATGTAGGCTTGCGTTTCCTTAATCTAGCTTCAAGAGATAAGTCGTAGTGTCAGTATTGCCTCACGTGTCCCAACATTTCTACGGAATCCAAACTGATCTTCCCCGAAATCGGCTTCTACTAGTTTTTCCATTCGTCTGTAAAGAATTCGCGTTAGTATTTTGCAGCCGTGACTTATTAAACTGATAGTTCGGTAATTTTCACATCTTTCAACACTTGCTTTCTTTGCGATTGGAATTATTATATTCTTCTTGAAGTCTGATGGTATTTCGCCTGTTTCATACATCTTACTCACCAGATGGTAGAGTTTCGTCAGGACTGGCTCTCCCAAGGCTGTCAGTAGTTCTAATGGAATGTTGTCTACTCCCGGGGCCTTATTTCGACTCAGGTCTTTCAGTGCTCTGTCAAACTCTTCATGCAGTATTATATCTCCCATTTGATCTTCATCTACATCCTCTTCCATTTCCATAATATTGTCCTCAAGTACATCGCCCTTGTATAGACCCTCTATATACTCCTTCCACCTTTCTGCTTTCCCTTCTTTGCTTAGAACTGGGTTTCCATATGAGCTTTTGATATTCATACAAGTGGTTAATTCTCTTTTCTCTGAAGGTCTCTTTAACTTTCCTGTAGGCAGTATCTATCTTACCCCTAGTGAGATAAGCCTCTACATCCTTACATTTGTCCTCTAGCCATGCCTGCTTAGCCATTTTGCACTTCCTGTCGATCTCATTTTTGAGACGTTTGTATTCCTTTTTGCCTGCTTCATTTACTCCATTTTTATATTTTCTCCTTTCATCAATTAAATTCAGTATTTCTTCTCTCACCCAAGGATTTCTACTAGCCCTCGTCGTTTTACCTACTTGATCCTCTGCTGCCTTCACTACTTCATCCCTCAAAGCTACCCATTCTTCTTCTACTGTATTTCTTTCCCCCATTTGTGACAAATGTTCCCTTATGCTCTCCCTGAAACTCTGTACAACCTCTGGTTTAGTCAGTTTATCTAGGTCCCATCTCCTTAAATTCCCACCTTTTTGCAGTTTCTTCAGTTTTAATCTACAGGTCATAACCAATAGATTGTGGTCAGAGTCCACATCTGCCCCTGGAAATGTCTTACAATTTAAAACCTGGTTCCTAAATCTCTGTCTTACCATTATATAATCTATCTGATACCTTTTAGAATCTCCAGGGTTCTTCCATGAATACAATCTTCTTTCATAATTCTTGAACCAATTGTTAGCTATGATTAAGTTGTGCTCTGTGCAAAATTCTACCAGGTGGCTTCCTCTTTCATATCTTACCCCCAATCCATATTCACCTCTTATGCTTCCTTCTCTCCCTTTTCCTACACTCGAATTGTACACTGAAGAGCCAAAGAAACTGGCAAACTGCCTCATATAGTATAGGGCCCCCGCGAGCACACAGCGGTGCCGCAGAACGACGTGGCATGGCATATACCTGTGTCTGAAGTAGTTCTGGAGGGAACTGACACCATTAATCCTGCAGCGCTGTCCTTTAAATCCGTTACACTACGAGGGGGTGGAAGTAACTTCTGAACTGCACATTACAAGGATCCCGTAAATAATGTTCATGTCTGGGGAGTTTGGTGTCCAGCGTGTAACGAGATATCCTGCTATAGCACTACTTTAGCTCAACAGTAGTTGTCGATACCAGTATTATTTTTCGAATTTTGGACAGATGAGTACTATCTCAGCTGCCTTTTTGAAGTAATTCAAATAATTTTGTACGCAATATGTTATATTACAATTTATGAATAGGAAGTACTTTATTTTCAATGTTACAATCGATAAGTTCTAGTTTTGAATGTACAATTACAATTTTTTTTAAATCATTTGAAATTAGGAAATTTTTGGGACACTTAAAATTTCTGGTATTAATTACGCAATCTAGTACTGTTTACTATGTTTATTTCTGGATTCATTTATGAAATAGTAATCGAAATTAATAGAAATTCATTTGTCAAGAAAAACTGTAAAACCTTTGGAATGTGGAAATATAAGTAGAGTGAAGTAGTAGTAAGCATGCTTCTAATGTGATCGGGCGTATACTTGTATTTTGGGCAAACAACGTAATTTTGTCGTTGTTAATGTGAAAACTCAAAATATTGTATAATATACTAGAATGTGACAAAATGTATTAAGTAACAACAAATATTCTGCAACAACGATCTTCAGGTTTATTTAGATCAATTCGTCCTCGAGGATCTAAAATGTGGGAATTTTATCATCAAGAATCAGACCCCTAGACAACAAGAACTGGAGTCAAATGTACACGAAGAGCTAAGTAAACTAGAAAGTTAATTGTAATCTTCGCTCCTCTCAAATTTTTCATAGAAGACTGCTTATTGTGCGCAATATCTATAATTAGAAAGGAGAGGGGAGATTACAGCCAGAAGTGTTAAAACAATGAAGAGTGTTCCTGGAACCACCCTGTAGCAATTCTGGACTTGTGGGGTGTCGCATTGTTTTGTTGGAATTGCCCAAGTCCGTCGGAAGGCACAAAGGACATGCATGGATTCAGCTGATCAGAAAGGGTGCTTACGTACTTTTCACCTGTCAGAGTCGTATCTAGCACTCCAACTAACAGACCCCACAGCATTACAGAGGCTCCAGCCTCTTGAACAGTCCCCTGTTGACATAGAGGGTCCATGGATTCTTGAGGTTGTCTCCGTACCCCCTACACGTCCATCCGCTCGACACAATTTGAAACGAGACTAGTCCGACCAGGCAACATGTCTCCAATCATCAACAGTCCAATGTCGGTGCTGACAGGCCCAAGCGAGGCGTAAAGCTCTGCTACGGATTATGGCTCGGAGGAACCCTGACAGCAACGCCACCATGATGAATAATGCTTTTCGTGCAGCCACAGGACTACGTGTTACGATTCAAAATGTGCGCAATAGGCTGCATGATGAGCAACTTCACTTCCGATGTCCATGCTGAGGCCCTTCTTCGCAACCATGACGTCATGCTGCGTGGTACAGATGTGCCCAACAACATACCGAATGGACCGCTCAGGATTGGCATCACGTTCTCTTCACCGATGAATGTAGATTATGAATTTAACCAGACAAATGTCGGAGATGCGTTTAGAGGCAACGCGGTCAGGATGAACGCCTTAGACACACTGTCCAGCGAGTGCAGCAAGGTGGAGCTTCCCTGTTGTTTTGGGGTGGCATTATGTGGGGCCTACGTACGCCGCTGGTGGTCATGGAAGGTGCCGTAACGACTGTACGATATATGAATACCATCCTCCGACCGACATTGCAACCATATCGGCAACATATTGGTAAGGCTTTCGTCTTCATGTACGACAATTCGCGCCCACATCGCGCGCATCTTGTGAATGACGTCCTTCAGGATAACGACATCGCTCGACTAGAGTCGGCAGCATGCTCTCCAGACATGAACCCTATCGGCACGCCTGGGATGGATGGAAAAATGCTGTTTATGTACGACGTGATCCACCAACCACTCTAAGGGATCTTCGCCGAATCGCCTATGAGGAGTGTGACAATCTGGACCAACAGTGCCTTGATGAATTTGTGGATAGTATGCCACGACGAATACAGGCATGCATCAATGCAAGAGGACGTGCTACTGGGTATTAGAGGTACCGGTTGTACACCAATCTGGACCACCACCTTTGAAGGTCTCGCTGTATGGTGGTACAACATGTAACGTGTGGTTTTTATGAGCAATAAAAATAGTGGAAATGAAGTTTATCTTGATCTCTATTCCAATTTTCTGTACAGTTTCCGAAAGTCTCGGAACATATATAAAATCTTGATGAAGGGTTACTCAAGGCATGTAAATTACACTGGTTTTCGTTATTACCCAGTATATGTAAATGAGAACACTTTGTGACCCCTGAAATCGGGATTTACCATGATAAGGGTAACGACATGGAAGGACTAGGCCCATTTAACTAACATTATTTATCAATTCGACAACAAAAATTTATTTTTTGAAGTAACACTAGGTTTCTTTAAGAGAAAGAAGTAGTAAAATTCTAAGTTATCTTGCATTTTCAATTTACAGACTTGAAATCGTTCAAAATGCTCAATGATATAATCACTCAATTACAATAATAAATACCTCGAACAATGTGCAAGAAAATAAGACTTCAATGATATTGGCATTTAAAAAATTGAATTTAAATTTTTTTAATAAACCAGCCAATAAAAATAATTAAAAGTGATTTCTAGATAAATTTCTTCTAGCGAGTTGAAACCCAACACATTAGCTAATATGAAACCAGAATTTGTTAGTCTTTACAGCTGTCCCAACAGGTGTGCGCCAAATGATTTACAATTAAATTTAGAGTAAGATCACAGTATGAATTCTGTGCGAAGCCAGTTAATCAAAGGCCTCTTTGCCGACAGCAAAATTTCATTTATAGCGCAAGTCAGAGAACATAACTTACTCAACTTGAGCACAGATGCAGGACGCACTACTGCAAGCAAATAGCGTGCCGTGTTAGAAAATACTCGAGAACCGTCCACACGGCCGCAAGAACGCCAGTCCTATACGACAAGAAGCCACCAAGGAACGCTCTCCCAGCAACTTTGTAGATGCTGTTAACAAAGACCGCACGTAAATGTCTCACTGAATTACATTACAAGTGAACGTTATTGTTTCAGCATGTTTGCACTTACAGAACCTTTCCAGTAATGTGATTCACCCAGGGAAATACGCTTCGCTGAAAATGTAAGGTGTAAAAGAGAACTACTCAAAAGAGCTGTAAATTCTTCGAGGAAGTAATATAAACAATTACTCCCAAAGGTCTTACCATTAACTAGAGGTCATAACACACAAAACGTAAAGTCATAGATAATACTGAAACGAGAGAGGACGCAAGTTTTTTAAAAATGGTGAAAACAAATATTAAAATTCAGAAGCAGTTTATTTTCTGGTGTAAAACAATTTAAAAACAAACAGAAAAAATTTTAAAAAAGTAAATAATTAAGAGTGAAAACTCAGCACATTACACAGTCATAATAACACTAACCATGGTGAAACCTGGTTGGTAGGTACTCAGAGAGCGCACAGGATAAGGTTACAGCTGTGGATGGAGACGTAAACAATTATTGTGAGTTGCACAATCAAACACACAACTTTATTTTTCAATGAAACATTTATTTACACATTTCTTTAAAAACCACAATCAACAATGCGACGGAAGGCCTAGTTAAAGGAAACTTGAGAAAGCTGAACGCTCGGCTTAGAAATCAAAAGCAATTAAAGTAGAAGGTCAAAAATTAAAAAAAAAAAAAACGTGCAATTGAAACAATTTGTGGCTGAAGGCTTACACCACATGTCTGAAGGACAAGATAATTAAAACACATTAATAAACAATTTTACTAACCAAGCTATTTCCTTTTAAAATTACATCACAATGGCCAAAAACCTAATTAAAGAGATATTAACTTATTGGACGGCTGATTGCCACAAACAAATTTGAAACAACGGCTGAAGTCCTGAACGATAGGTCAGGCAAACAATTTAAAATAAACCCCTTCCTTCTTAAAAAAGATTTTTCCTTTAAAGAATACACATGGCTGAAGGTCTTATTAAAAGGGGTTGACGTAAATCCTCAGCTGAAGGCCACACATAACACACCGAACAACTAACTGCTTAGAGCCTAGATTACAAATAATTTCAGATGGAACCAATTATTAGGTAAAATTTTTGTAGTGAAATGAAAGTAATCTTCAAAACTTTAATTTAACATGGCTGAAGGCTTTTATGTAAAATTTAAAAGAATTGATTTAATAGGCAGCCGAAGGCCTCGCACAATACTTCGAACCAAGATGAAAATCACAATCTAAAACAAACAGAACAAATGGTGCTCAGATGAGTTCCAAGGGTCGGCCTGAGAAGGTAGCTCAAATGTAAGGTGAGGTAAGACACGCAGCCAAGAGTTGAAGTTAAATAATCGGATGGCAGCCCAAAATAGGGGCAGCCCAGCGACCGATCAACAATTTAACCAATTCCCTTCCGTTCGACCAAAGGCACAACGATGGAAAATATCGGCCGTGGATGAGGATACGAATAGCACTACATCTTCAGAAATTGGCCCCTAAAAACAGCCAGGGGAACAATAACCTCTCTAAGGAAAATATGAACCCAACAACTTAATGGCTGTCGAGCTACACGCTGTGCCAGACAACACGAATACGACAAGGAGAGGCACATTGCCGGAAAACTACTCTAATGACCAGGGAAGGTAACTGGGGCGTTAATGGCCACAGGGCAGAAAATACCGCTGGTGTACTTCACTGGTAATTAACGGTCAATTTAATAATTAATCACATCATAGAAAGACGGCTCCAAGATTTCGCCGACTCCAACACATCATACCATGCTGCTAGCCCGAACGGCCAAGGGGGCAACAACCAGCAAATGAACGAAGAGGTGTCACAATAGTTGAGATTTCATAACAGGTTAACTGTTCGCTCAAATTAAGTGTCCAGGTTTGGTGGGCAACGAACTTTGCCGCTCTCGCAGCTAGCGCCACACGATCCGACAGCGCGTGTATGCAGCCAGTGGTCCCGGCCTGGGGCCCTATTCTGTATCTTTCCGCGGTTGTGCCGATCGTTTCGGTACTCAAGAGCACCGAACGATCTAGTACTCGAATTAGAGTCCCATCATTATTCAGTAAACATTTCGGTAGCGATACCGTTCGGGTCTAGAGAACCGAAGCTCTGTTGTCGGTTCACGTCGCGCAAGCCAATCAAAAGCAAGTGGCCACAGACCCGCGCATGCGCACTGCAGTTCAAACAGCGCCACGAACACAAAGCGCCTAGCAGACGACAGAGGCGCGCTATTCTTCGCAGTAGCGTGGGTTTTCGCAGTACGAAGTGTTGCTAAAAGAGCAGCGGAAATGTCGGACGAAAATGAGGTTAGTAGGTTCACAGTTCAGTGACACACAAAGAGTGTTATGGACTGCTATTGTGATTGTCGTTTATGGGTATTTTATTTGAAAGAAAAACCGTAACCCTGGGTACGGAGAGGCACTTATTATTGAACAGTTTTGGGCAGTATTTGTAGCCTGTGCTAAAAGAATAAGAAGATAAACAGAATGTGGTTATAACTCGCTCCAAATGATTAAGTAGCCCAAATCCCTATATGATACGTCAACGATTTCCGTCTTAAAAATAAAGTTGAAAAAACGCGTTTTCGAGAGCTCCTGCAGCTCGTCGAAGTTTATAACATGCATCTCATGAATGAACATGTTTCGTATGTGGTGCTACAGTCTAAAAATATTACGCCGGAGATCTTTCATCTCTGTCTAATGTTGTTGGGATTTCGATCACAGATAAAGACTTGTGATAAGCACAATTACGAAGATGACTGCTGCTAGTTAAATTCCCAGTAATTTGTGCTCTTAGATTCCTGTCTAACCCCATACTCGGAAATCACTACATATTCGGAAAATATGGTGAATTAATTCTGACAAGAGAAAATATAAAGGTCACTGTCGGTTGTTTCACTCACAGCAATTTCATCTCCAACAATTTGATATTTCGTATTTTAAACACACAGAAATCACGAAATCGTTACTGAGGAAGTGCGCTCTTACATGTAAGTAATATTGCAGAAAATACACGAATAACAATGTCTCCGAACGTGTTGCATATACAGGGTGTTTCCAAAATGACCGGTATATTTGAAACGGCAATAAGAACTAAACGAGCAGCGATAGAAATACACCGTTTGTTGCAATATGCTTGGGACAACAGCACATTTTCAGGCGGACAAACTTTCGGAATTACAGTAGTTACAATTTTCAACAACCGATGGAGCTGCAAGTGATGTGAAAGATATAGAAGACAACGCAGTCTGTGGGTGCGCTATTCTGTACGTCGTCTTTCTGCTGTAAGCGTGTGCTGTTCACAACGTGCAAGTGTGCTGTAGACAACATGGTTTATTCCTTAGAACAGAGGATTTTTCTGGTGTTGGAATTCCACCGCCTAGAACACAGTGTTGTTGCTACAAGACGAAGTTTTCAACGGAGGTTTAATGTAACCAAATGACCGAAAAGCGATACAATAAAGGATCTGTTTGAAAAATTTCAACGGACTGGGAACGTGACGGATGAACATGCTGGAAAGGTAGGGCGACCGCGTACGGCAGAGGGCAACGGGCAGCTAGTGCAGCAGGTGATCCAACAGCGGCCTCGGGATTCCGTTCGCCGTGTTGCAGCTGCGGTCCAAATGACGCCAACATCCACGTATCTTCTCATGCGCCAGAGTTTACACCTCTATCCATACAAAATTCAAACGCGGCAACCCCTCAGCGCCGCTACCATTGCTGCAGGAGAGACATTCGCTAACGATATAGTGCACAGGATTGATGACGGCGATATGCATGTGGGCAGCATTTGGTTTACTGACGAAGGTTATTTTTACCTGGACGGCTTCGTCAATAAACAGAACTGGCGCATATGGGGAACCGAAAATCCCCATGTTGCAGTCCCATCGTCCCTGCATCCTCAAAAAGTACTGGTCTGGGCCGCCATTTCTTCCAAAGGAATCATTGGCCCACTTTTCAGATCCGAAACGATTACTGCATCACGCTATCTGGACATTCTTCGTGAATTTGTGGCGGTACAAACTGCCTTAGACGACACTGCGAACACCTCGTGGTTTATGCAAGATGGTACCCGGCCACATCGCACGGCCGACGTCTTTAATTTCCTGAATGAATATTTCGATGATCGTGTGATTGCTTTGGGCTATCCGAAACATACAGGAGGCGGCGTGGATTGGCCTCCCTATTCGCCAGACATGAACCCATGTGACTTCTTTCTGTGGGGACACTTGAAAGACCAGGTGTACCGCCAGAATCCAGAAACAATTGAACAGCTGAAGCAGTACATCTCATCTGCATGTGAAGCCATTCCGCCAGACACGTTGTCAAAGGTTTCGGGTAATTTCATTCAGAGACCACGCCATATTATTGCTACGCATGGTGGATATGTGGAAAATATCGTACTATAGAGTTTCCCAGACCGCAGCGCCATCTGTTGTTGAAAATTGTAACTACTGTAATTTCGAAAGTTTGTCTGCCTGAAAATGTACTGTTGTCCCACGCATATTGCAACAAACGATGTATTTCTATCGCTGCTCGTTTAGTTTTTATTGCCGTTTCAAATATACCGGTTATTTTTGAAACACCCTGTATGAAGAGGAAAAAAATTTTTTTGCAGCCATCCATGCGCGAACCCGTTTCGTTACGTGTAGCCATCCCCCACGCAAACCACTTGGCTACGCTGAACAACAGTTACGTGTGGCTGAATTCTTGAACTATTGCGGAGGAACGTAGGCTGACTTCGTTGCCAAACGATGCTGCGTAAGTAAGAAACGCGTAATAGTTTGGAAGGTTTCCAATATCAGGCTTCACATAATTGCTTTCTATTGTTATTTGAAAGTTGTAAACACGTTTCGATAGTTACTAACTAAACCATTTGTGGAAAAAAGTACACAAAGTCACTAGTAAAGTCAGTTCACACTCATGTAATATACGTAAGCACAGCCGATATCTTGCTATTTAATGATCTTTAAACTCTTATTTGCATTAAAATAACACGTATTTTGAGAGAATATTGACCGAAAACGTTTTCTGTTTGGATGTAATCATTCACAGTAATTACCTAACCATATTTCTAACTAAAGAAAATAGTCTGTTATGGACTCACTTTCCAACCTGATGCATCCTCTGGTGATTCTTTAGTAACACAATCACTACGTCCAAAGCTAAAAGCGCTAAATATGTTTAAAATAACAAATTATAGCTGTACATAAACCACAACTCACCGATCGACAGGGCCACACCGAAATCCAAAACCTCTTGGTACAATTGCAGGAGAGATGCTCAGTAGCTCGGTACGGGCTTTTGTTAAAGTTTCGAGAACATAACTTATACCGAAGAGTCAAGCAGTATATTGCTCCCTCCTACGTATATCTCGCGAAGAGACCATGAGGATAAAATCAGAGAGATTACAGTCCACACAGAAGCATACCGACAATCCTTCTTTCCACGAACAATACGAGACTGGAACAGAAGGGAGAACCGATAGAGGTATGCAAGGTACCTTCCGCCACACACCATCAGGTGGCTTGCGGAGTATGGATGTAGATGTAGATGTAGAATTGTCGTAAAATCGGTGGGAGGACAGTTCGGTAACAGGACTCAGAAGCTTACTGAATAGGATATTTCGATAAAGAACCGAAAATGACGTCACTACCGAAACGAACCAACTACACCGATCGGTATGAACGATACAGAATAGGGGCCCTGGCGGCGCGCCGCGGAGACTTTCTCGCTGCTCCGTCACAACCGCCTGACTGCCACACACAGCACCACCACCCAGAAATACTGTCACACCAAAGATAGTACGACAGTACTAGTATCGATAATAGCTGCTGCTGCCACTCAAAGAGGCAAGCCAGCAACTTCTTGACACCAGAAAATAAGGAAGAAACAAGACGCCACTCGATGTGACAAAATGCCAAAGAACAAGCGGCATGAACGCGAGCCGCACACGGCTCACTTGGCATACATTTACAGAAAACGCTGGTCAGCAGTTTAACACAGCCCCTTCAAAAACACACAGAACTGGTATGGTAATAAACTGGTCCACAGAATAACTTAGAGGCAAATAACAAAGGCGTGTATTACAAGTCAATAAACATAAACACGAACATCGGCTCAAACAGATTGTGGAGGGAGGAATCGGTGCACAGAGCTCAACAACCAGATGCGAAAGGCATACGCGACTAAAACTGTGAGGGCCGGGAAAATCCCACCGTGGTTCAACAACAAAGTTAGCAAACTACTGCGAAAGCAAAGAGAGCTGCACTGCAAATTTAAACGCAGCCAAAACCTCTCAGACAAACAGAAGCTGAACAATGTCAAAGAGGTAAAATTCTATGTACCGACTTGACAGAAAATCCTAGGAAGTTATGGTCTTACGTTAAATCAGTAAGTGGATCGAAACAGCATATCCAGACACTCAGGGATGATAATGGCATTGAAACAGAGGATGACATGCGTAAAGATGATATACTAAACACCTTTTTCCAAAGTTGTTTCAAAGAGGAAGACCGCACTGCAGTTCCTTCTAAATCCACGCACGAACGAAAAAATGGCTGACAACGAAATAAGTGTCCAAGGAATAGTAAAGCAACAGAAATCACTCAACAGAGGAATGTCCACAGGACCTGACTGGATACCAGTTCCATTTTACACAGAGTACGTGAAAGAACTTGCCCCCCTTCTAACAGCCGTGTACCACAAGTCTCTAGAGGAACGGAAGGTTCCAAATGATTGGAAAAGAGCACAGGTACTTCCAGTTTTCAAGAAGGGTCGTCGAGCAGATGCGCAAAGCTATAGGCCTAGATCTCTGACATCGATCTGTTGTAGAATTTTAGAACATGTTTTTTGCTCATGTGTCATGTCATTTCTGGAAACCCAGAATCTACTCTGTAGGAGTCAACATGGATTCCGGAAACAGCGATCGTGTGAGACCCAACTCTCTTTTTTTGTTCATGAGACCCAGAAAATATCAGATAGAGGCTCTTAGGTATATGCCATTTTCCTCGACTTCCGGAAGGCGTTCGGTAAATTTCCTCACTGTCGCCCGATAAACAAAGTAAGAGCCTACGGAATAACAGACCAGCTGTGTGGCTGGATTGAAGAGTTTTTAGGAAACAGAACACAGCATGTTGTTCTCAATGGAGAGACGTCTACAGCCGTTAAAGTAACCTCTGGCGTACCACAGGGGAGTGTTGTGGCACCATCGCTTTTCACAATATACAGGGTGAGTCACCTAACGTTATCGCTGGATATATTTCGTAAACCACATCAAATACTGACGAACCGATTCCACAGACCGAACTTGAGGAGAGGGGCTAGTGTAATTGTTTAATATAAACCATACAAAAATGCACGGAAGTATGTTTTTTAACACAAACCTACGTTTTTTAAAAGGAACCACGTTAGTTTTGTTAGCATATCTGAACATGCACTGTAAAATGTTAATTACATCCGGAGATATTGTAACCTAAAGTTGACGCTTGAAACGTCCGACGTTCAGTTTCGTGTTGTAACAAACACGGACATAAATTGACCAGCCCGTTCCCCTGATCTTACACCTCTGGACTTCTTTCTGTGGGGTACGTTAAAGGAGAATGTGTTCCGTGATGTGCCTACAACCCCAGAGGATATGAAACAACGTATTTTGGCACCCTGCGGCGACATTACACCAGATGTACTGCGGCGTGTACGACATTCATTACGCCAGAGATTACCATTGTGTGCAGCAAATGATGGCCACCACATTGAACATCTATTGGCCTGACATGTCGGGACACACTCTATTTCACTCCGTAATTGAAAACGGAAACCACGTGTGTACGTGTACCTCACCCCTCATGGTAATGTACATGTGCGTCAGTGAAAAAGACCAATAAAAAGGTGTGAGCATGTGGACGTAATGTGCTGTTCCAGTCTCTTCTGTACCTAAGGTCCATCACCGTTCCCTTTGGATCCCTACGTAATTCGGTGCTCTCCGATACACACGATCGAACAGCGGAGGAGTGGTACTCAAGCGCCAAATTTAGGTTACAACTTCTCTGGATGTAATTAACATTTTACGATGCAACAAACGTCACTGATTACGTATTTGTTTATATGTTCAGATGTGCTAACAAAACTAACGGGGTTCCACTTAAAAAAACGCAGGTTTGTGTTCAAAATCATACTTACGTGCATTTTTTTATGGTTTGTATTAACCAGTTACAGTAGCCCCTCTCCTCACGTTCGGTCTGTGGAATTGATTCGCCAGTATTTGATGTGGTTTACGAAATATATCCAGCGGTAATGTTAGGTGACTCACCCTGCATATAAATGACCTAGTAGATAGTTCCGGAAGTTCCATGCGGCTTTTCGCGGATGATGCTGTAGTATACAGACAAGTTGCAGCATTAGAAAATTGCAGTGAAATGCAGGAAGATTTTCAGCGGATAGGCACTTGGTGCAGGGAGTGGCAATTGACCCTTAACATAGACAAATGTAATGTATTGCGAATACACAGTAGTATTGTATGATTATATGATAGCAGAACAAACACTGGTAGCAGTTACTTCTGTAAAATATCTGGGAGTATGCGTACGGAACGATTTGAAGTGGAATGATCATATAAAAATAATTGTTGGTAAGGTGGGTGCCAGGTTGAGATTCATTGGGAGAGTGCTTAGAAAATGTAGTCTATCAACAAAGGAGGTGGCTTACAAAACACTCGTTCGACTTATACTTGAGTATTGCTCATCAGTGTGGGATCCGTACCAGATCGGGTTGACGGAGGAGATAGAGAAGATCCAAAGAAGACCGGCGCGTTTCGTCACAGGGTTATTTGGTAAGCGTGATAGCGTTACGGAGATGTTTTGCAAACTCAAGTGGCAGACTCTGCAAGAGAGGCGCTCTGCATCGCGGTGTAGCTTGCTGTCCAGGTTTCGAGAGGGTGCGTTTCTGGATGATGTACCGAATATATTGCTTCCCCCTACTTATACGTCCCGAGGAGATCACGAATGTAAAACTAGAGAGATTCGAGCGCGCACGGCGGCTTTCCGGCAGTCGTTCTTCCCGCGAACCATACGCGACTGCGACAGGAAAGGGAGGTAACGACAGTGGCACGTAAAGTGCCCTCCGTCACACACCGTTGGGTGGCTTGCTGAGTATAAAAGTAGATGTAGATGTAGATGAACCAAACCTTTTGTCTTCCACCCAGTCCTGGCGAAGAAGAGTGTACGACGACCCGGAAATGGCGTCGTGCCCATCTCCACCGAGCGTCTGTTGCTCCAAGCGCTGACGCTGCCCACAGGTCCACATTGTGCTAAGACCGCACGGAAATTGCCTGCTCTGACCTCTGTCGACGCCACTCTCGCAGCCGCTTTTGAACCCCAGTCGGGGCAGCGGTAACCTCACAAGAAAGTATCACGTGCCACCTGCTGAGACGCCAGCTAGAACCTATCGATACTGGGAAGTGAAACGAGCTACCACGGCCCAGATTCCAACTAAATTTACTCATAATTTCGCACCTTTTCGAAATTCTTGTTCGCCGATACATCCTACCAAAATAAATCAGCCTTTCTGCCTGGTCGTTACCGAGCGCCCAGTAGGCTGTTGTCTTCGCTCATGACAGGATCTTTGACTGTGCAGAGTCTGGACATGAGAGTGCAGGGGCCAGTGTACTTGTTTCTTCTGTTGGTATGGCCAGTACTTCCGACGCAAGCACTTTTAAAGGAGTGCTGAGAGCCGACCTGGGACGGAGCAGTTTGGCTGTTGTCGTGGTCTGCTTGTCAGTGTTATTGCTGCCCGGGCAGCAACAGGCCTTATCTTTCTTGGGTTCCTGCTCGGAACAGAGCCCTGGGCTGGCCACCATTCACTCAAAAGTCAGCATCGTTGAGAGAATTCTCGAAAAACTTTTATTACGGTATATTGATAATTTTTGCTTATGGACCGTCTGACAGCAACTGAATAAAACACAATTTTAGTGCCATACACGTTTCCCCTTTATTTTCTGCAAGGCGTCATCAGCGGCCTGGAATATGTACATATGTTTGCTATTTAATTTAAATTTCTGTCACTGTTGATGATCTCGAAAAACTTGTCGGTGTCATGGGCAGCATTTTGTGTTGGGGCAGCTTGCTGCCTACATTCCTGTGTGGTCTGAAGTTAGCAGTCATACGGCCACACAGTGATGGATTGGTTCTTTGCTAAACGAATCGCCAGCATTTCCTCAGGTCTCTCCCGTACAACAACTGGTTCGCTTATTAGAGTACGTTGCCCTTACTAAAACTGTGGCCGCCCAGTTGTAAGTTACGGTTAAATAACTGTACTTGATTTTCAATTTTAAGACCTAGCGGGCCGGGCTCTGCTGTAAGTGAGATCTTATCATTCAGATATGATCGATTAAGAAGAACAGCCCGCTCTGCCTTGTGCCAGCCAACTTACTTGCACTTAGTGGCATAACCTGCGTTCATGTGTCACAGCCACCTTATCCAATGGCCAGTAGTAGATTCTGTTTAATGCTATGAAGGTTTCAACATCTGCTATGTTTCTGGCTGGACTGCTTCAGCAGCTGTTTTCTAAAGATAATTGAAGCGCCTAAAATTTGTCTAGACTATCTAGTTAGCAAGCAGTAAAGGAAACAAAAGAAAAATTCGGAGTAGGTATTAAAATCCATGGAGAAGAAATAAAAACTTTAAGATTCGCCGATGACATTGTAATTCTATCAGAGACAGCAAAGGACTTGGAAGAACAGTTGAACGGAATGGACAGTGTCTTGAAAGGAGGATATAAGATGAACATCAACAAAAGCAAAATGAGGATAAAGGAATGTAGTCGAGTTAACTCGGGTGATGCTGAGGGAATTAGATTAGGAAATGAGACAGTTAAAGTAGTAAAGTAGTTTTGCTATTTGGGAAGCAAAATAACTGATGATGGTCGAAGTAGAAAGGATATAAAACGTAGACTGGCAATGGCAAGGAAAGCGTATCTGAAGATGAGAAATTTGTTAACATCGAGTATAGATTTAAGTGTAAGGAAGTCGTTTCTGAAAGTATTTGTATGGAGTGTAGCCATGTACGGAAGTGAAACATGGACGATAAATAGTTTGGACAAGAAGAGAATAGAAGCTTTCGAAATGTGGTGGTACAGAAGAATGCTGAAGATTAGGTGGGTAGATCACATAACTAATGAGGAGGTACTGAATAGAATTGGGGACAAGAGGAGCTTGTGGCACAACTTGACTAGAAGAAGGGATCGGTTGGTAGGACATGTGTTGAGGCATCAAGGGATCACCAATTTAGTACTGGAGGGCAGCGTTGAGGGTAAAAATCGTAGAGGGAGACCAAGAGATGAATACACTAAGCAGACTCAGAAGGATATAGGTTGCAGTAGGTACTGGGAGATGAAGAAGCTTGCACCGGATAGAGTAGTATGGAGGGCTGCATCAAACCAGTCTCAGGTCTGAAGACCACAACAACATCTGGTTAGCCTAGAAGAGTTCACATAGCGATGGTTAAGGAGTTTGGTGGCTTGTGAAGGTTAGTTTCTAAAGGATGTTTTCTCATTTATTAAGATCGATTTAATATTAGAAAATATGCTTTACTAACTTCTGAATTTTGCTGTGCCCGCATGTGCATTTTCCTTGATTGTGGTATCTTTGATGAGGGTCAGAGGTTTATGATTGTATCCTTGCAGCTTGTGGGAATTACTTTTTGAGGTCTATCTTTACATTTGTTATGGTGGCTTTAATCTTTTCAGTGTTTAATGTTTTAATAATTTTGAATTTAGCACCACACACTTTCGTATTTGCCGTAAGTGCGGTACCATTAGTGAGGTCCAAATGTTTATTGTTAGGTCCTTGCAGTTTGTGGGGACTATTTTCTGAGGCCAAATTTTCCATTTGTTAATGGGTGTTTAATGCTTTCTATGTTTAATGACTTAGTAATTTTGAATTTTGCAGCGCCCGCAAGTCTATTTGCTTGTCACGTTAGGGCGGAGACTGATGCCCGAGGTCTAGCTCTGAGTTTACTATGTCACCTCCAGGCTTGCGCCACGAGCAGACTTCGGCCTGACCAGTTGTAATTTATTCGTCTTTGAGATACTTCCTTCTTGCGACAGGAAAATCTTGAAACATGACTAAACATTAGTGAGGCTCGAGTTAAATTGTTGTCCTTGAAGCTTAGTGGTGCTAAAGAAAAGACACATTTATCCTTGGCGTTCTTTAATGTTTATTTTGTTCTAAAGACTAGACATTTACGCTTGGACCTTGTAAAATGCTATATGGAGATGGTATCTGTTCTTTCGGACATGTCCGAAAGAAAAGTTACCATATTCATATAGTTAAGGCTAACCTGCCATTGACCTTCTTCTTCTGTGCTGGATGCACACTCATTGCCCTAACTCTTACGGGACACGGTAGGATTGTCTGCCGCGAGTAATGAGTGCAGTGGGCAGGAGCACTACGAACGTAGTGTGTGGACATTAATTTGGGAATGTGGGCCTCATTGGGAGCGTGCAAGGGATAAGACACTGCAGTCGCACTATCCTCTGTGCCCTGGGTGCTCAGATGGATAGTGCGTCTGCCATGTGAGCAGGAGATTCCGGGTTATTTCCGGTCGGGGCACACATTTTCAGCTGTCGCCGTTGATGTATATCAAGGCCTGTCGACAGCTTAGGGTCTTGATTTAATTATAATTCCATTGTAACATGTTAGTTAAGAGTTTAGACGTTCAATAAATTGGTGATAAAGACTGCTAAGTAACAAGCGATGTTGAATAAGTTTCAAAGCGCTTCCTGTCTGACTGTTGGTGTCCCTTATCTTGGTACATGCCCTTACTGACCGTACCAATAATGAAAGGGAAAATTTTACATATTAATGTTAAGGCCCGAGTGGATGTTACACGCTGCAGTGAATGACGATTCCCAGGAAATAAAGAAACCTTTTTTTTTCAGGGCGCAAGTTCACAATAAAGTTTAGCTGTAATAAAAATGTAAGATTAACGTCATCGCTTCAGAATAACAGAAACAAAGTTTGACAGCGTGGTACCAATTCCGAGGGAACCCTAATCAAGAGTGGCTGCAGAGCGGCGTCCGTGGCGTGCGCTGCGCGTGGGGTACCGTGAAGCAGTAGGGAGGCGGTGCGTTGTCCAGCCGAGCGCCCAGTCCGCTCTCCGCGAATTCCGATTGTCGAGCCACGAGGTTTATCCGTCTGCTGACCCGGGTCTGAGTAATTGAATGCTGCCGCTGGAGGTTACGCTTCGCCGCACGTAACCAGCGGGCGGAAGCACGACCGCGCCACTTGTCGTGAAAACGTACTTGTTTTGTTTCCTCGATATTAGCGCTACCGATTTTCTGATGCTCGCGCTGCTCGGAAGCATGCCCGATGCGCCTGGTGGAGTCTGTAACAGACGGTGTATCAATAGACTGCCTGTACACAGTTTCGCATCTGCAACACGCGATGCCCTTGGGCTGTTTGTAGTCTCTGGTGGAGATACGCCTGCGGACCAGGAGTAAGCAACCCGCATTGCGGTGTTGTTCTGGAAGCGTAACGTAGTCGGCCTATGGACGATGTACAGCAACTTCATTTTCGCTGTTCGTGCTGTAAATCCTCAGCGTAAGAAATGACATTTAGCTTAGTTTCTTCTAATTCTGTTTGGAACATATCTTTCAGATGGTATTGACATAAGCCACTGAATGTGCTAGCAAAACTGTACACTGAAGCGCCAAACAGACTGGTATAGGTATGCATATTCAAATACAGAGATATATGTAAACAGGCAGAATACACCGCTGCGGTCGGCGACGCCTACATAAGACAACAAGTGTTTGGCGCAGTTGCTAGTTAGGTTACTGCTGATACAATGACAGGTTATCAAGATTTAGGTGAGTATGAGCATGGTGTTATTGTCGGCGCACGAGCGATGGGAGGTAGCGATGAGGTGGGGGTTTTCCCGTACGACCATTTCACGAGCGTACCGTGACTATCAGGAATCCGGTAAAGCATGAAATCTCCGACATCGCTGTGGCCGGGAAAGGATCCTGCAAGAACAGGACAACGACGACTCAAGAGAATCTTTCAACGTGACAGAAGTGTAACCATTCTGCAAATTGCTGGAGGTTTCAATGCTGGGCCCTTAACAAGTGTCAGCGTGCGAACCATTCAAGGAACATCACCGATCTGGGCTTTCGGACCCGAAGGCCCATTCGTGTACCCTGTATCACTACACAACACAAAGCTTTACACCTCGTCTGGGCCCGTCAACACCGACATTGGACTGTTGATGACTGGAAACACGTTTCCTGGTTGGACGAGTCTCGTTTCAAATTGTATCGGGTGGATGGATGTGTACGGATATGGAGACAACCTCATGAATCCATGGACCCTGCATGTCTGCAGGGTACCGTTCAAGCTGGTGGAGGCTCTGTAATGGTGTGGAGCGTTGAAGGGAAGCAGCCTACTCACGCCTTATAAAATTCACATCAGTCTTTCCATTGTGTGCCAGCCTAGTCCGCTGTAACTAGCTCTGACGTCATCAATGTTGCGCAATCCTTTAAAAATCAAGTAAATAACCTGAAACGTTTCTAGCATGTCAGGAGTAATACTAAATCAATATGTGTTGATTATCAGTTCAATAACTTGAACCATTTTCGAAATTTGGACGTTTTTCTGTAAAAACCATTGGTGCAACAGAAAAGAGTTAGAAACTTAAAAATTTATTTTTAGATTCCTTTTGCATAATAATTTAGTAGAAACAGTATTCTGGATCTTACAAATTAAAATTTTAGTTGAAATTCATGAGTTTCAGGTTTTTGTCTTAGAAATTAAAGAAGCAAGGTAGATTAAGTAGGCGAATAAATAAGGCTAGGATGTTTAAATTTAAGTGGATGGGAGATCCGCTATAATCATAAAGATGTGAGAAGTTTCAACTGAATAACTATAAAACTATAGCGATAGCGTATCTCCAAAGGGCAAGTTCAGAGCTTGTCTACTGCGTGTACTATAATTAAATTAATTCTCTCGCCCAAAATATTTGACTTAGCCACGTCAGACTTTTATTACGATTACTTACCTGTGTGCTGATTGCACATTTAAATTGAGAGCTTCATCAGCCATCAGCAAAGGAAGCAATGATTTATTCGATAACTTAAAGTGGTGCATTACTAGCCCAGCGGCTAGTCGGGAGAGCAAATTTGATCAGGCGTTCCCTTAGCCGTCCGCACCGTGGCTTTATATGTATGAACGATGCGCGAGAGGAAAAGGCCCCAGTTCTCTCCAGACGCTGATTAGCGCACCACCTGTGCCGGGAGTCGCGTCGCGTCGGTATCATTGCTATCAACAGCCTTGGATGCCGTAATAAGTTACTAGGCATACACGTAACCATGAAATCGTTTTCGAGTGAACTGTTAATTCTGGGATGACTTTAATGATCTATCTTCAGTTTGCGTATGTCGTATTTTCACGTGCCATCATGGGACAGACATTCTACCATTATTTAGCGTGGCGTTTGATGAACATTATCATCAAATTATGGCGAGCATTAACTTAAACATTTAATTTAAACAGTTATAGTTGCATCAGCGCATTAGACTCTGAACTGCTCTCGTAGTTGGATTGTGTAGATTCTTTTTGGTCTGTGACTTTCAGAACATAGTGGACATTTTAGAGAGAATGGTTTTTGATTATGAATCCCAGACAATCTCCTAATTCCTCAGAGCTATAAGCTGTAGCTATAAATGTATTTCTCAGATGAAGTGGGCACTAGGAATTCTAAATACAGGCTTCACGTTTTGCTAAGCACTTTCTGGTTGCCAGTATTGTAGTTAGAGAGCCAATGTTGAGAACGGCAAACAACAGCATTAAATACGTAATAGGAACATTTGAATAACAATTAGCCCACTCGCCGCCCCACAGCGTGTGCATTTGGAGTGATATGGGACCCCAGATACTTCTCTGACAGTTGACACATACATAAGCATCCTGTCTGATCAACTACATCCATTCATGTCCATTGTGCATTCCGTCGTCCTTGAACAATTCCAGCATGACAATGTGACACCCCTCAAATATGGAAATGCTACAGAGTGGCTCCACGAACTCTCTTCTGAGTATAAACACTTCCGCAGTCCACCAAACTCCGCAGACATGAACATTATTTAGAGTATCGAGGATGCCTTGCAATGTGCTTTTCAGAAGAGATCTCCATCCTCTGGTGCTCTGACGGAGTTATGGACAGCCTTGCAGGATTCGACCCTCCGCCACTAATTCAGACATCAGTCAAGTCCATGCCACATTGTGTTGCGGCTTTTCTGTGTGCTCGCAGGGGCCCCACACGGTATTAGGCTCTCCAGTGTATCACTGTATGACACTTTGTTTAGGAGATATAACGTCATAAACGTTGCGATACGTGAAGTGGAAATTATCCAGACTATACTCATACAGTGTATCATAATGAGAACACTTAGCCACTTCCACCAGACTTTGAACGTGATTTGTACAAGGGAGGTCGACCCTTTAAAGGATCGAGCATATGGGGCAACTGATATATACTCTCTGTATATAATCAACTCTGGTGCACCTGCTTTAGGGCAGGTATCGACGGGAACTCTTGACTTTGTTCCGTGCTGAGTCTTTCCCTCAACTTGCTACTATCCATCATTTCAAGTTCTCTTTCTCTCCTCTTTTCGCCGCAATCTTTCCTTCAATGACTAATCTATATAGACAGTTTTTTCACAGTGCGCGTCACAGCAAATACGGTTTACGCATTATTTACGTTTTCACTAGTTTACTTTCCTCTTGTAATTTAAAATGTGTTCTTCCTTTGTCACTTTGTCAGCCCAAGTCACTATAAGAAATTTTTTCCACAATCACATTTCGAAACTATAACTATTTTCCTTCATCACGCCGGCCGGAGTGGCCGAGCGGTTCTAGGCCCTACAGTCTGGAACCGCGATACCGCTACGGTCACAGGTTCGAATCCTGCCTCGGGCATGGATGTTTGTGATGTCCTTAGGTTAGTTAGGTTTAAGTAGTTCTAAGGTCTATGGGACTGATGACCTCAGAAGTTAAGTCCCATAGTGCTCAAAGCCACTTGAACCATTTGAACCTTCTTCCCTAGTGACATCTCTTGATTTTATGCCATGTAACACAAGAATCAAAACTCTCGTCGAACCCATTTCGTAGTTCCATTTGTGTTCTTTCAGCTGCGAACAAACGTTTAACCTTTCCTATGGCTCATTTAGTATTCTAGTTCATTTTTCAGACATTATTTCTTCGAATACAATAAAGAGCTTCCCTCGTCTGTCTACCATCCACTCTCGTGGATACGTGTTTCGCTCAGTCCCATTTAATTTTCTTCACGTTCATAATTACATATCCAGTGCAGATTGTTCACTCATCCGTTTGCTTGTTTATCTTTCCCAACATGAGTCCCTCGACTGGCCATTGATCAGCCCTAATCAGTGCTCAATATCGCTACTCAAAACGTAATAGAAATCGAGCACAAGCTTTCAATTTCACACAAGCGTAATTATTAAAACCCAGTTCAGTATGAGAAATGTATATGTGCATTTTTTCTCTTCTTTCTATGTTTTCCTTTTCCTTCCTGTCGTTCTCTTCAACTGCCATGAACACAGGAACTCATCAACTGGTTCTATGACTATCACCAAAATCTTTACAATAGTTTCCTGCGTTCGTTGCTTACACATTTCTTCAGAATTATTACTATTACGTTTTTTGATAATTGCGTTGTTATTCCAGTCGTTGTAGTTCGTCTGTAGAAGACGCTAGGATGACAAGTTGAAAGGTGGCTACACTGAGTCACAGTGCCAGAGATTGCGCCAAAGATTACTATTCCGCCGCCTCCAGTGGGCAGTAGTAGTTCAGAGGATGTCGAGGGCAGTTGTTGTCCTGTTGGGTGAGAGAGTAGACGCTGTTCGGTTAGTCTAGTGTATAGATGGAAGAAGTGGCAATTGTCAGAATATATTTGAGAATGGAGATGGGCTTTTGATTTATGATGCTGGTGTAATGGAATATTTTCGTCAATATATAATGAGGTAAAAAGGTATTACAGTTTTATTTAATGGCAATCCCTCTTGCTCACAGGTACAGTCAACAAAGCATCTGGCTCGTGTTCATTTATTAGACTTGTAATCTGGTTTCTATGTGCAATTATACTATTTCTGGTTTTGCAATTAGTTCATTGTAAATGGTGTTTAAAATATTTTGTCGTATTGAGTCACACTACAACACACAACAGTTTCACTTGTGCTTTGTTGTTTCGTAGCTTTTATAGTTGCAGGGGACTTAATTAATCAATTGTGTTAATGGAAATTCCTTGTTATTCTTTATTTTTATTTTATGCAGTCAGATTGTGTGCTAATACTAGTCAGGGCCAACCGGTTACGAGACTTCGTAACTGGTCACACAGCTACAAAAATTATAGTATTTATTCATTAATATTAGTCCTTTACTTTTTAACTAAGCCCCCATGCAAAGTTCATATCAAAATGAGGGTTTTTCAGATACCTTCCATCAAAATGTATTCGTTGGTCTTTTTTCCCAATTTATGGAAAGTTCTTCTTGGCACACTGAGAAGAGTTTTCATGCTGTTGAATACGTTGCCTAGCTCCTGTTTCCTCGATGAGTTTCCTGCTATGCTTACAAACTCTAATGGCACATCTAGCACTGACGTAAGTACATTAACATTTCTTGGATTAATACCTGTCAGATCTTCAATTTTTGTGCGGTAATAATAAAGTTGGGTGATTAACTTTTCCTTTGTTTCCACCTGTGTACTTCTTGGCCAGGTGGCGAGTGACCACCGTCAAGTGTTAGTACGTGCAGAGAAACAGAAGTGTGGTTCGTGTTGGATGGAGGATGCTGGACGGCATTAGAGGCTGAGAGGTCTGGTCCGTGCTATTGCTAGCAGCGGGCTTTCAGGGCAGCTGATAGGAGCGCCCGCCTGCTGAATGCACGGTGTGGGTACAGCGCTCCTGGTGGAGGAGAGGGGAAGCGAGGCGCCCAAAGAGCGCCCTGTGTATGGAGCAGGCGGCGTCGCCAGCTGTGCTGCGTAATAGCGCGCCGTCCCAACACTTCCTCAGCGCACCTCCCATTCACCGCGTCATCTCCTCTCGAGGGGCTGTGGTGCAGGCGCTAAAAGGAGAACGTCTTGTTCCTTACCCCACACCAAAAAAAGATACGTGATTCAAACTTCCTGAACATTCTTTACGATGGAGGATGGCTTTGTACAGTATATATACACTACTGGCCATTAAAATTGCTACACCACGAATATGACGCGCTACAGACGCGACATTTAACCGACAGAAAGAAGATGCTGTGACATGCAAATGATTAGCTTTTCAGAGCATTCACACAATGTTGGCGCCGGTGGCGACACCTACAACGTGCTGACGTGAGGAAAGTTTTCAATCCATTTCTCATAGACAAACAGCAGTTGACCAGCGTTGCCTGGTGAAACGTTGTTGTGATGCCTCGAGTAACGACGAGAAATGCGTACCATCACGTTTCCGACTTTGATAAAGGTTGGATTGCGTTTTATCGTATCGCGACATTGCTGCCCGCACTGATCGAGATCCAATGACTGTTAGCAGAACATGGAATCGGTGGGTTCAGGAGGGTAATACGGAACGCCGTGCTGGATCCCAACGGCCTCGTATCACTAGCAGTCGAGATGACAGGCATCTTATCCGCATGGCTGTAACGGATCGTGCAGCCACGTCTCGATCCCTGAGTCAACAGATAGGGACGTTTGCAACACAAAAACCATCTGCACGAACAGTTCGACGACGTTTGCAGCAGCATGGACTTTCATCTCGGAGACCACGGCTGCGGTTACCCTTGACGCTGCATCACAGACAGGAGCGCCGGTGATGGTGTACTCAAGGTCGAACCTGGGTGCACGAATGGCAAAACGTCATTTTTTCGGATGAATCCAGGTTCTGTTTACAGCATCATGATGGTCGCATCCGTGATTGCCGACATCACGGTGAATGCAGATTGGAAGCGTGTATTCGTCATCGCCATACTGGCGTATAATCCGGTGTGATGGTATGGGGTGCCATTGGTTACACGCTCGGTCACCTCTTGTTCGCATTGACGGCACTTCGAACTGTGGACGTTACATTTCAGATGTGTTACGACCCGTGGATCTAACCTTCATTCGATCCGTGCGAAACCCTACATTTCAGCAGGATAATGCACGACCGCGTGCTCCAGGTCCTGTACGGGCCTTTCTGGGTACAGAAAATGTTCGACTGCTGCCCTGGCCAGCACATTCTCCAGATCTCTCATCAAGTGAAAACGTCTCGTCAATGGTGGCCGAACAACTGGCTCGTCACAATACGCCAGTCACTGCTCTTGATGAACTGTGGTGTCGTGTTGAAGTTACATGGGCAGCTGTACCTCTATACGCTATCCAAGCTCTGTTTGATTCAATGCCCAGGCGTATCAAGGCTGTTATTACTGCCAGAGGGGATTGTTCTGGGTACTGATTTATCAGGATCTATGCATCCAAATTGCGTGAAAATGTAATCACATGTCAGTTCTAGTACAATATATTTGTCCAATGAATACCCGCTCATCATCTACATTTCTTCTTGGTGTAGCAATTTTAATGGCCAGTAGTGTACACAGTTAGGCTTCATATTAATCAGAAAATAGACCACACGGTGGCCCTGTGGGTGGTCTGAATCAAAATTCTGACTGCTCAAGCATCTGAATGAAGCTCCACATCAAGGAGTTATGTTGAAACCTAATGAATATGGTATGACGTGGACGGTGAAACATAACACCGAATAACTCATATCTCTTGAACCGCGTCCATACTGCTACACATACCACATTGTCGCTATGGTAGCACACATTCTTGTGACATTACATACATCTGTGGTCCAGTCAAAGAAGTGGGTATTTCTGCTGGCTTTTGTTAAAGGACAGTATGCAAACCTGTGGACTGTGGCAGAGCCACATGCCTAGTGGGGAGACGAAAGAGCGTGAGGTTGAAATTCCCGTGCTCAACGCTCGGCCGGCCAGATAGTACTGGAGAATGCCGCAGAGGCTGTAGAAATAGCTTGTATAGATACAGAGCAGATAGAATCATCATTATACTTAAATTTCGTGCCACCTTTTGCGTTGACAAATCGCTCACTAACTTTCTTATTTATAATTTTGCATCTACAGTACTTACAGCATTGTTAAACGAATACCTGTCACTTCCTCATGAAGCAACTTTACACAATTAGTCATCGGTTTGCGAATAGCGGGAGTGGTATTCCTTGAAGTGCTCCATTCACAACTGAATTTCAAGGCTTTTCTTCTGGAGGAAGACGTGTTCGTTGCAGTTCAGCAGCGTACTTTCACGTGCTGCGAGCTGGTAGTGTGGTAGAAGCACGGCTGTTCACGGTATAAACAGCCAGAAGTGACCAGACGGATGACGTTTGATAATATATTTAGCTGTCCGCTTCGATGCGGTTGGTGCAGCGAGATGGAGTCGTTAGAAACCTGCAATGAAATGCCAGAGACACAGCTGTTCAGCACTTGTTAGCTAACTCCGATTGAAAATGAAAGTTAAACAAATGGTGTAAACACAAGTAAAATTCCGATACCATTACAAGAAACGAACGGCGATAAGCTACTGGAATCACTGCCTCGTCTAGGGTCCAGGACTTTCTATCTGCATCTATCTGAGCTGGCACGACCACCTGATTCACTGTGTAATTTGCGTAAGAAAAAATAATTTGCGTACAAAAAATCAATTCCTGAATTTTGTTCGTCAGTCTGGGAACCTTACCAAGCTGGATAAACAGAAGAGGTATAAAGATGTCAGAGGTGATTGCACATTAAAGTTAAAATCTTCTGGATTGTTTGGCCGCGTCATATTGCCTTCTAAAATAGTCGACGTTTCAACCCCCCTGCTGGGATCTTCTTCAGGATGTTTCGGTATACACTATTGCTAGAACACTGTCAGAGACGAGCGTCGCATTTTATTATAAATGGGAGCTTTCTCGCGTTTGTGCTGGATGAGTGGGATTATTGGTTGAAATTCTTGTGGCTGCCATTGATGGGCCGTCATCATAGGCTAATATTCCGTCGCTGATGCAGAAGAAGGGACGTTATTGGCTAAATTATTGTGGACACTATTGGTAGCCCATCGTCATCGGATAGAAAGGCATTATTCCATACTTAAGCTGGAGAAGGGTTATTGATTGAAATTCCTTCTACTGCTATTGGTTGGCCGTCAGCATTGGCTAGACGCGAAACGGACAGAGCAAGAGAAGGGGAATGTTGCCCAAAATATTCTTGTCCGTCGAGGCGACTTGAAGAGCGTTGTTTAGATTGCTCGCACACCGCGCCACGTATTCTTTTCCTTGATGGCGGGGAACGACGATGCCGGAAGCTTATAGCCGTCCTCTCTATTGAAATGACACGCATTCCTGGAAATTTTAACCGCTTCTCGGACCTTTCTTCTATAAATGTTGGTTTCCCTAGCCAGCACACGTACGTTATTAAAATCGATGTCAGAGCCACAGATATCATGACGTTCTGCCACTGCTGATTTTACACTTTGTTTCAGCCGCGTGTGCCATCCGTGTTCCTTAATACGTTCTTTAACGGTTCTTCACGTTTCGCCTATATGCACTTTGCCCGTAGCCACATGTCACTTGATAGATGCCTGCATTGTGGAGGCAATCAGGTGCATCCGTTTTTCGTCGGAAAAAATTTCTACTCCAGCGTAAGTGTGGAATAGTGCCTTTTTATCCAATGTCGAGGGTCCACCAATAGGGTCCAGAAGAGTTTAGTCAATAATACCCTTCTTCTGCATCAGCGCGGGAATATTAGCCCACGACGATGGCCCACATATGGTAGCCACAAGAATTTTAACCTATACTGCTACTTCTCCAGCACAAAAGTGGGAAAACTCCCCTTTATAATAGAACGCGACACTGGTCTCTGACAATGTTCTAGGAATAGTGGACACCGAAACACCCTGAATAGCCTGCCGGAGTTGCCGAGCGGTTCTAGGCGCTTCAGTCCGGAACCACGCGACTGCTACGGACGCAGGTTCGAATCCAGCCTCGGGCATGAATGTGTGTGTCGTCCCTAGGTTAGTTAGGTTTAAGTATTTCTACGTTCTAGGGGACTGATGACCTCAGATGTAAGTCCCATAGTCCTCAGAGCCATTTGAACCATTTTGAACACCACGAAGAAAATACCAGCATAGTGGTTGAAACAAGGATTATTTTAGATGGAAATACGATGCGGCCTAACATTCCAGAAGATTTTAATTTCAGTGTCAATGGCCACGAAAGGCTGCAGAATTACACAATTCAGCATAGTTCCGCACTGTCTGACTTCGCTATAGTATTTCTCCACAAACTGCAACGCCAATCTCGACAAGAAAGACGTTGCGCAGCATAAATGCATCCTAAGTTTGTTCATAGTGAAGCAGGAACGATATTTTCTGCTTCGTCTGGAGACAGTCACAGTGATTACCACTAACAACAGTTCAAAGGTAATTAGGGGCACTTTTTTGGTTATGGATGTCGCATTGACTTTCTACTTCATTTGAAATGTTGTTGAAACATAAGTTGTTAAGTATACGAAGATACGTACCAACATTTTTAATGAAATATTCACTCCGTTCCATCGTCGGCTGATTGATACAGCAACCGGTTTTCATATTTATATTGAAAATAAAACAGTCACCATTGCAAAGTTATTTTTACTTAAAAATAACGCGTTTCGCCACGGTTATGCATCATCAGGTTGTGTAAAACTACCAAATGAAGTCCACTGTGCCGGCTACCAAAGCTCTCTCAACCACATAGAGACAAAACAGTCTGGATGAAAATCCGGCCGTCAGAATAACACAAAAGAACTGTAGGATGTTCAAAGGCTCCACAGTTATAACGGAATAGTACTACAGCAATACTGTCATTTCTCCCCAGCCAGATGAATCTCCCCTGATTACACTGGTTGAATTACTAAGTATAGCTTTCTGAATACTTTTCGTTCGATATCAGACATATACTATATTTTATAATACACTGAGTAAATCACACTTTGGTACTCAGAAGAGTTTCTCCACTGAGAATGCCACTTACACGTTCACTCACTACATTTTACAAGCATTAAATGATAAAGCAGCACCAGCTGGGACCTATGCAAGGTAAGTGACTGTGCGAATCACAATGTCCTACTTGATAAACTGCTGTTTTGTCGAATTAATGGTATAGATAACCAGAGGATAATGATATATTTAACCAAAACAGTTCGCAAAGTTGTACTTAGTAATTCAACCAATGTAATCGGGGAGATTCCTCTGGCTGGGGATAAATTGCATATGGAGCTCCCCAAGGCACAATATCAGTTGCGCCATTGTTCGTCATACATGTAAGTGATATTTCGTCTAATATACAACATGCAGAATTAGTCATTTTTAGCATTACACTGGGAACCGATGACCTCAGGTATTAAGTCCCATAGTGCTCATGCTCAAAGCCATTGGAACCTTTTGAGCACTACACTGGTATTGTAATGAATCCAAGCATGCATACAGCAACTGAAGAACGGTACACAATGTTTTTAAGAGTGCCATTGACCGGTTTTCTGCAAATGTTCTCACTCTGAGCTTCAACGAGACACGACATATTCAATTCTGCACATCTAGTGGTACTGCACCAATGGCAAAAGTAACACACTACGAGGAAATATACGGTCAAACTCAAAAATTTTGGGTGTCCATATTGGTAAAAATTTATATTGGAAAGAACACGTTATACAACTAAAAGAAATTAGTTCAGCCACCTTTGCACTTAGAATCATTGCAAATCTTAGGGAGAGAGACATCAGTAAGTTGACATATTTTGTATATTTTCATTCAGTGACTTCGTGAAGGGAAGCAGTGGTTGGGAAGGGAGTGAGACAGGATTGTAGCCTATCCCCGATGTTATTCAATCTGTATATTGAGCAAGCAATAAAGGAAACAAAAGAAAAGTTCGGTGTAGGTATTAAAATCCATGGAGATGAAATAAAAACTTTGAGGTTCGCGGATGACATTGTAATTCTGTCAGAGACAGCAAATGACTTGGAAGAACAGTTGAACGGAATGGATTGTGTCTTGAAAGGAGGATATAAGATGAACATCAACAAATGCGAAACGAGGATAATGGAATGTAGTCGAATTAAATCGGGTGATGCTGAGGGAATTAGATTAGGAAATGAGACACTTAAAGTAGTAAAAGACTTTTGCTATTTGGGGAGCAAAATAACTGATGATTGTCGAAGTATAGATGATATAAAATGTAGACTGGCAATGGCAAGGAAAGCGTTTCTGAAGAAGAAAAATTTGTTAACAACGAGTATAGATTTAAATGTCAGGAAGTCGTTTCTGAAAGTATTTGTATGGAGTGTAGCATGTATGGAAGTTAAACGTGGACGATAAATAGTTTATACAAAAATAGAATAGAAGCTTCCGAAATGTGGTACTACAGAAGAATGCTGAAGATTAGATGGGTAGATCACGTACCTAATGAGGAGGTATTGAATGGAATTGGGGAGAAGAGGAGCTTGTGGCAGAACTTGACTAGAAGAAGGATCGGTTGGTAGGACATGTTCTGAGGCATCAAGGGATCACCAATTTAGTATTGGAGGGCAGCGTGGAGGGTAAAAATCGTAGAGGGAGACCAAGACAGGAATACACCAAGCAGATTCAGAAGGATGTAGACTGCAGTAGGTACTGGGAGATGAAGAACCTTGCACAGGATAGAGTAGCATGGAGAGCTGCATCAAACCAGTCTCAGGACTGAAGACCATAACAACAACACAATTTCGTATGGAGCAATGTATTGGGGTAATCCATATTTAAGAAATACAGTCTTCATTGCTCAAAAACGTGCTGTAAGAATAGTAAGTGGTGCTCACCTTCGACCATCTTGTACCCATGTGTTTAAGGAGATGGACATTCTGATTGCTGCTTCACAGGAGTAATGCGCACCGCTGAAACTAAACTTTGTGATACCTTACCCAGTGACATAAAGTTTTTGACAGACAGCAGAGTAAAACTGAAAACAAACTGTAAAGCTTGTCTTTGAAAACTTCTATTCAGTAGAGGAATGTGTATTGTTATAATGTATGAAAGGTGGTATAGAGAATTATATCCGCGTATGTAATAAATACTAGAAAACATAAATGTTCAGCATGCAGGCTTTTGCGCTATGAATGTAAAACGTCTCGTTCCATATCATTGCAATTTATCATGCATAAGATCCTTGGAACATGAAACTAACTAACTTAGTAACTAGGTTACAGAACTTTCATGTGGGTCGTCCTAGAATACTGATCAACTGTGTGGGGTATGTACCAGATAGGACTACCAGTAGACATTGAACGCATACAGAGAGCAGCACCGATAGTTACATGTCTGTTTGATTCACGAGAGAGCGTCACAGAAATGCAGAAAAACCTGATTTGGAAAATGTTTAAAGACACGGGCAAACTATCTCGCTAGAGAGTATTTACGATGTTTCGTGCACCAGTTTTATGTTAGAGGCTCCCTTGTATCATACCTGCAGTGTTCCGGAAGATAAGATTAAGCTAATTACAGCTTGAACTGGGGCATTTAATCTGGAATTGTTCCCACACTCCATATCTAAATGGAACAGGAAGAAGCCTTCATATATGGATCAATGGGAAGTAGCCACTGCCATGCACTACCAGTGATTTGTAAAATATGGACGTAGATGAACGTGGAAACGTCTGGTGTGTGAGAAACTGCGTAAACAAGGGACAGGTCTCTAGACAACAGCGCTACCAGAGTGACGCTGAAACGGCAAACGACAGCTCAGGTTTCAGGACGGGCGGCGCTGGTCGCTGCTGCGAACACAAACCGGCTTGATATCCTCTCCAGGTGAGAGTCGTAGTGAGCAGCCGTGTAGCAGGCTATATACGCTGGTCTGGTAAGACACAGTGGATTTGTTTCATCGCCACCCGGGCAAAAGGCGAGCATCGAGGTTGCAGTATTAACTCATCCTTAGTCATAAAACGAGACTTTTAATAAGAGAACGACTTGTATGAATATCAAGAGCTCAGATGGAAACCCAGTTCTAAGCAAAAAAGGGAAAGCAGAAAGGTGGGAGGAGTATATAGAGGGTCTATACAAGGGCGATGTGCTTGAGGACAATATTATGGAAATGGAAGAGGATGTAGATGAAGATGTAATGGGAGATACGATACTGCGTGAAGAGTTTGACAGAGCACTGAAAGACCTGAGTCGAAACAAGGCCCCCGGAGTAGACAACATTCCATTGGAACTACTGACGGCCTTGGGAGAGCCAGTCCTGACAAAACTCTACCATCTGGTGAGCAAGATGTATGAAACAGGTGAAATACCCTCAGACGTCAAGAAGAATATAATAATTCCAATCCCAAAGAAAGCAGGTGTTGACAGATGTGAAAATTACAGAACTATCAGTTTAATAAGTCACAGCTGCAAAATAGTAACACGAATTCTTTACAGACGAATGGAAAAACTAATAGAAGCCAACCTCGGGGAAGATCAGTTTGGATTCCGTAGAAACACTGGAACACGTGAGGCAATACTGACCTTACGACTTATCTTAGAAGAAAGATTAAGGAAAGGCAAACCTACGTTTCTAGCATTCGTAGACTTAGAGAAAGTTTTTGACAATGTTGACTGGAATACTCTCTTTCAAATTCTAAAGGTGGCAGGGGTAAAATACAGGGAGCGAAAGGCTATTTACAATTTGTACAGAAACCAGATGGCAGTTATAAGAGTCGAGGGGCATGAAAGGGAAGCAGTGGTTGGGAAGGGAGTAAGACAGGGTTGTAGCCTCTCCCCGATGTTATTCAATCTGTATATTGAGCAAGCAGTACAGAAAAGAAAAGAAAAATTCGGAGTGGGTATTAAAATCCATGGAGAAGAAATAAAAACTTTGAGGTTCGCCGATGACATTGTAATTCTGTCAGAGACAGCAAAGGACTTGGAAGAGCAGTTGAACGGAATGGACAGTGTCTTGAAAGGAGGATATAAGATGAACATCAACAAAAGCAAAACGAGGATAATGGAATGTAGTCGAATTAAATCGGGTGATGCTGAGGGAATTAGATTAGGAAATGAGACGCTTAAAGTAGTAAAGGAGTTTTGCTATTTGGGGAGCAAAATAACTGATGATGGTCGAAGTATAGAGGATATAAAATGTAGACTGGCAATGGCAAGGAAAGCTTTCCTGAAGAAGAGAAATTTGTTAACATCGAGTATAGATTTAAGTGTGAGGAAATCATTTCTGAAAGTATTTGTATGGAGTGTAGCCATGTATGGAAGTGAAACATGGACGATAAATAGTTTAGACAAGAAGAGAATAGAAGCTTTCGAAATGTGGTGTTACAGAAGAATGCTGAAGATTAGATGGGTAGATCACATAACTAATGAGGAAGTATTGAACAGGATTGGGGAGAAGAGAAGTCTGTGGCACAACTTGACTAGAAGACGGGATCAGTTGGTAGGACATGTTCTGAGGCATCAAGGTATCACCAATTTAGTATTGGGGGGCAGAGTGGAGGGTAAAAATCGTAGAGGGAGACCAAGAGATGAATACACTAAGCAGATTCAGAAGGATGTAGATTGCAGTAGGTACTGGGAGATGAAGAAGCTTGCACAGGATAGAGTAGCATTGAGAGCTGCATCAAACCAGTCTCAGGACTGAAGACCACAACAACAACAACAGTTATAAAATTTTGAGGGTCCGTGTTTCATAACGCATCAAGAATCATCCGAAGTTCTCCAACACAAATATCGCGAACTGGTTTGCAATACTAAAATAAGAGAAGTTGGGATCCATACCGACGAATGGTGACGCGTTAAAGCAGTGTAATAATGCTGTTCCAGCAACCTTTATTTTGATGTTGTTTTATTAAGCAACCAGTTTTGACCTTAAAATCATGTCATCTTAAGGTCAGACACATGAATGACACAAAGTACCATTCTTGGATGTATAAGATGTAGATAGTGCAACGGCCTCGCAGCAGTGGCGGTTCCCGTGAGATCACCGAAGTTAAGCGCTGTCGGGCGTGGTCGGCACTTGGCTGGGTGACCATCCGGGCCGCCATGCGCGGTTGCAATTTTTCGGGGTGCACTCAGCGTCGTGATGCCAACTGAGGAGCTACTCGATCGAATAGTAGCGGCTTCGGTCAAGAATACCATCATAACGGCCGGAGAGGGGTGTGCTGACCCCACGCCCCTCCTGTCCGCATCCTCCACCGAGGATGACACGGCTGTCGGATGGTCCCGGTAGGCCACTCGTGGCCTGAAGACGGGGTGCTTTTTTTCCCGTAGATATCATAACTTAATAAGGATGAAGTTTGGATACCTACAGAACCAGAGACGAATATTGATGCTTTGTCTTCTGCATGCATGATTGAATGTGGAAGGCAAGTAACCAACATTTGTATCTGGTACCGTAGGTATCCGAATTTTATGGGCATAAAGTTTGGTTAACTACAGAACCAGAGCACTTATGCAAGTACAAGTGGTACTTCGTGTGGTGTCACCGCCAGACACCACACTTGCTAGGTGGTAGCCTTTAAATCGGCCGCGGTCCGTTAGTATACGTAGGACCCGCGTGTCGCCACTGTCAGTGATTGCAGACCGAGCACCGCCACACGGCAGGTCTAGAGAGACTTCCTAGCACTCGCCCCAGTTGTACAGTCGACTTTGCTAGCGATGGTTCACTGACAAATTACGCTATCATTTGCCGAGACGATAGTGAGCATAGCCTTCATCTACGTCATTTGCTACGACCTAGCAAGGCACCATTATCATTTGCTATTTATCTTGTGATGCATGTATCGTCAGACCGATGTTTACCAATTATGGATTAAAGTTTAGTATTCCAGAAGCTACGTACTTTTTTTACTAGACTCAACTGCTTTAACTGTTCCAGACCACACGCCAGCCTGCGTGAGCTTAAACGCGTGCCTTTCGGCTATCTCATAGTGGCTTGGCTGTCTTGCTAAGTCACAACACTTCGTGTCATTTATGCGACAGAGCTGAAGATGACGTGATTGGAAGGTCGAAACTGTTTGCCTAAAAAAAACTATCAAAATATCGGCAGTTGGTGCAGTTTTATTACATTTCATCGATCAGTCGCTGTTCAGTGCTCCTGAGCCCAACATGGCGTTACTTTTACCGTTAGTAGAATGATTGTGGGGATGGATTGTACAGATACATATTCTACCCTCCGCCATACACCGAGTAATGACCTACAAAGTACAGATGTAGTCGTAGATCTAGTGCTACTCCAAATCTGAAAATAAGACACAACAAGACAAATTGAGGACAACGCAGTTAATGGGAATTCGACAGAAGCCAAAAACATTTTCCGAAACTCGCGCTTTAGAGGCAAGGGCATTCGCAGACTTTTTGTCTGATGATTAGCCAAATATTTTTAATTTTGTAGCAGCTTAACGAGATTAAAAGTAATTGAGATTTAAAATCTGATTACTGACAGACGTGGTTTGCATTGGTAATTGGACTTGCGTTCGATTATTACTTGTTTCCGCATCAGAAATTTAATTTCACTCTCGGAATTCTATTCAGTTGCAGAATATTTCCATTTGTTACACCATGGCAATTAAAAACTACCCCTCACTCGGCTATGACAAATTCAGAAATTACTCCTGACGTAGGACTCACCTAACGACATTATATACTTAGTAGGCCTGATACGGAAGAGTTTTACTCAGTTGGGGAGGCCACGACGTTTGGAACGCGGATGTACTGCAAACTTCGTGCACTCGTAGTACTTCATGAAGACAACAAAATGTGTAAGCAGTAGCGCGTACTTCTCAAGCATTATTGAGAAAATTGCAAGATAATTTCGATCGTCAAATATATAATCTGTGCGTGGCCATTTTTTCCACGAAGCGACTGCAGCCCAGTGGTGCCGGCACGCTAGCTCAGCGTGTTCGTTCAGAGCGTTAGCTTCCCTTTCTAATAAAAAAAACTGAGCAAACGTATCAACGAACAAAATTAACGGGTGTCATCGGACGTCCACCCTGCACAAATTCAACGAACAATATAGAACAGAATGTATTTTTTTTTTAGAAAAAAAAAGTGTTTGGCTTTCAAGCCGCTGGATCGCGTTCCGTTCGTCAGTTTTTCTTTTTTATTTTAAACACAGTCATTTTCTTTATTATTTGTGTTACAATTGATATAATGGGGAAAATACGTCTAATCGGATGAACTTTTATTAAATTTACAATGTTATTTGGCAGTCTACTTATTCTTATTATCACAAATAATGTAATATTCATAACTATCGACTAGTAAACGACCAAATGCATAAAGTGATACTGAAAATGTATGCTTGTCCGTGATTTGAGAAATCCCTTATACCTGAAAGGAGCCCGATACGACCAAGTTTTGACCGGCACAGACGGCTTTCGAAAGATGTACAATTAATCGTCGCTTTCGACGTTACGAGTACAAGTTGCAGGATGGTATTTTTCGTAAAAACATGGAAAACATAAAGTTAAACGGCACCAGCTGCATTGAATAAATTCTATGTTTCCGCATACGCAAGGTCTTTTGACGTTTTCCGTGGAAAAACAAACCTCGTTAACATTTACAAAAGCCTTTCTTTCAGACGATGGTTCGGAGCAAACCATGCATAACGCAGTATTTACTTAACAATTGGCACTGATAATTGGTTATGCAGTATCGAGTGTATTTTAATAGCCTCTTCCGAGAAGCAATTTATCGTTCTCTTTCGATTAAATACCAACAGTTTTGAAGACACGGAGAAGCATACATTTTCAGTATCACTTTATGTGTTTGGTCATTTACTAGTCGATAGTTTATTTGTGATAATAAAAATTAGTAGACTACCAAATAACATTGTAAATTTAATAAAAGTTCATCCGATTACACGTATTTTTCCCATTATATCAATTATAGTATAAATAGTAAAGAAAATGACTGTGTTGAAAACAAAAAAAACTGACGAACAGAACTCTATCCAGTGATCCAGCGGCTTGAACGCCACCCACACCTACTTAAAAAAATAAAGTTTTGCTCTATATCGTTTGCTGAAATTGTTCAGGCCGGACGTCTGATAACACTCTGCAGTTTGCTCGTTTATCCGTTCGCTCAGATTTTTCGTTAGAAAGGGAAGCTAACACTCTGACCGAACACGCTCAGTTACCGTCCCGGCACCACCGGGCTGCAGCCGCTTCATAGCTAAAATTGCCACGTACAGATATATATTTGACGACCGAAATTATCTTGCGATTTTCTTGATAACGCTTGAGAAGTACGCGCTACTGCTTACACATTTTGTTGTCTTCACGGAGTACTACGAGTGTACGAAGTTTACAGTAAATCCTAGTTCCAAACGTCCCGTTATGAGTAAAATAAAAGAATGTGTGTGTGAAATCCTATGGGACTCAACTGCTAAGGTCATCAGTCCCTAATCTTACACACTACTTATTATCCTAAGGACAAACACACACACACACACACACACACACACACACACACATGCCCGAGGGAGGACTCGAACCTCCGCCGGGACCAGCCGCACACTCCATGACTGCAGCGCCTGAGACCGCTCGGCTAATCCCGCGCAGCAATGAAAGAATACCCTGCAGGGTATGTTACTCGGCTGGATGAACTCTGAAAGCTTGTAAAATCCACCGATTTTGCTTCCCGTGGTAGAAGATCACTAGGCGTACCAAAGAGAAGATGGAGAGAGAGAGAGAGAGAGAGAGAATCCGTGAGGGCTTACTACAGACCGGCTTAGAGAGTGATTGGCGGCAAAGGCAGGAAATAAATTCCAACAGAAGAGGAACCTCATGGCTGCAGGCGGTGTTCTGGCCCCCATCACGTAAAGTGAAGTAAGTAAACGAAAGAACGGATGGCAGGATGCGGAGACACTGCGGTGGACGAGACAAAATACACATTAAAAATCTGACAAGAATGGAAGAGAGCTGAACCGTTACGCTGTGGAGATGTACATCAGTACTATGCGAACCACTGTCAAGTTCCAGAATGAAATTTTCACTCTGCGTAGAAGTGATATGAAACTTCCTGGCAGATTAAAACTGTGTGCCGGACTGAAACTCGAACTCGGGACCTTTGCCTTTTACGGGCAAGTGCTCTCCCGACTGAGCTACCCAAGCAAGACTCAGGATTCCTCCTCAGACGTTTAGAGAGGAGACGAGGTACTGGCGGAAGTAAAGCTGTGAGGACTGGTCGTGAGGAGTGTTTGGGTAGCTCAGTCGGTTGGAGCACTTTCCCGCGAAAGGCAAACGTCCAAAGTTGACGCCTCGGTCCCGCGCACAGTTTTAATCTGCCAGGAAATGTCACAGTCTAGTTGATGGCAGAGGGTAGTTTTGATCTGACCACATATCAAAGTCTCTTCTCGTTCCAGTCACACATAGGTCTACGGGAACGATGGCTGCAATGCGCGAGCTGTTAATTGTCCAACTTTGTCTGAATATCTGTTATAAATACGGGGATATGTATGAATCTCGAGAAGATCAGTAGTTTCAGCCCTAAAAGATGGTGCTTTGAGCCTTATAAGCAGTCATCTCGATATGTACGGTGCCATACTTCGTGTTTTTTTTTCTTTTCTTTTTAGCGTTACATTCTCTCGGCATTCGTCAATTCCTCTTGCATGCAGTCTCTCTCTCTCTCTCTCTCTCTCTCTCTCAACCCCCCCCCCCCCCTCCCGCCCCTCCTCCCTCACTTCCTCTCTCCGCGGTTACTATGAGGGCTTTTCTGGAAAGTAAGGTCCGTTCGGTCGCCAAATGGCAACCACAGTGAAAATCAAAAACGTTTTATTTGCAACAGATTCGTACTCCTTCCAGCGACACCTCTATATAATCGTCGCTCCGACTTAGACGTTCGTCGTAGCGTTATACCAACTTTCCAATACGTTCGTCAAAGAAAGTAAGCGCCTCTGCTTTCCGCTACTTCCCTGTGCAAAAATGTTGTCTTCATAGCCAGCGGTTCACGTGAGCAGAGATGATCATCATAGGTAGCCAAGTCCGTGCCGTATGTTGGAAGATCAAACACTTCCCATCGACAATGCTTCAGGGGCTGCCTCATCGCCCCTGCAGTAAGAGGCCTAGAATTGGCATGAAGAAGGAAATGCATTGCAGGTATGTTGACACTATTATTCTAAGCATCTTTCCGCGCTCACTGAGCCATGCGCGGCTCGTGTACATCCCGTTTATTGTTTATCATCTTCTCCTACGGTACTGCCACCTCGTTTTCTTATTCCATTTATTGGCGTCACTAACTTCCTGTCTTACCTGCCCGTGAGTGGCAGCAGCAGCGCTTATCGATAATTGCACTGTCGTACCATCACTGGAGCGACCGATAGTATTTCCGGGTCGTCGTGTGTCTGGAAGGCAGTCAGGACGCAGCAGGACATAAGTTCAGTCGGACACGGAGGGGCAGTCGTGACGCAACAGTCGGGGACGGAGCGGCAGTGAGATGCGGACAGCCAGTGCTCGCCGACCGTTGGCGACACACATGAACTGTCCGACCGAAGGAGCGGGATGACCGTTCGTTGTTCGTCTCATCGGGCGACGTGTACTTGGTCATTTGACTGTTTCTGGGCCTCGTCAGTTGGTCACCTTGCCGGACGTGGGTCGGTTCCTTCCTTGTGCAGGGATGTCGTGGCCAATGGGCAAGAGTTACCTCTGCATGGTTGGGTCCGACCTCGTGTGCCCGGGTCGCCGTGTCTCCGAATTCCGAAACCACATCGAGTTGAGCTGGGTTGGAGTTGCTGTTAGCTTCGGACAGTCAAGACTCGCCCGACCTTTGCCGACACATGTAACTTCTGTGGGAACGGCCTGGGTTGGCCCTTCGGTCCGTCGTCTCATCGGAAGACGTAAGGATCTTGTGTGTAATATTGAAACAGTATCAAATAATGTAGTTCATGAAATAAGTTCGTGGCTTGTGGAAAATAATTTGATGCTAAATCACAGTAAGACTCAGTTTTTACAAACTCACAATTCAACAAGAACTGATATTTTCATCAGACGGAATGGGCATATTATAAGCGAGACGGAACAGTTCAAGTTCATAGGCGTTCGGATAGATAGTAATCCGTTGTGGAAAGCCCATGTTCAGGATCTTGTTCAGAAACTAAATGCTGCTTTATTTACCATTAGAACAGTATCTGAAATAAGTGACAGTTCAACACGAAAAGTAGCCTACTTCGCATATTTTCATAGTCTTATGTCATATGGTATTATTTTTTGGGGTAATTCTTCTGATTCAAAAAGTGTATTTTTGGCTCAAGAACGGGCTGTTCGAACTACATGTGGTGTAAGTTCGAGAACCTCTTGTCGACCCCTATTCAATAGTCTGGGAATTCTGACATTGCTATCACAGTATATATTTTCTTTAATGTCGTTTGTTGTTAGCAATATTAGCTTATTCCCAAGAGTTATCAGCTTTCACTCAGTTAATACTAGGCAGAAATCAAATCTGCATGTTGAATGCACTTCCTTGACTCTTGTGCAGAAAGGAGTGCACTATTCTGCTGAATCCATTTTCAATAAGCTACCACAAGAACTCAAAAATCTTAGCAGTAGCCCAAACACTTTTATGTCTAAACTGAAGATTTTCTTCATGGCTCACTCCTTCTATTCTGTCGAGGAGCTGCTGGAAGAGCTGAAAAATTAAGCAAATTCCAGTGTTACATTGTTGATTTTCTTTATTTAAACTTATGAATTGTCGCCTGAATACCTTTCTTCTATTTCATTTTATCTGTTTCTACTATCGTGTTATAATTTCATGTATTGACTCGTTCTATGACCATGGAGACTTCTCCTTAATTTGGTCCCACAGAACAATAAATAAATAAAGTATTTGGTCTCCGACTGCTTGTGGAAACTCTCTGGGTGTGGAACTGATTCGTCCTTATTGTTCCTCAGTGATTGCTTTTACGATTGTTCTAGTTCTTGTGCTAGTGTGTTTACATGGAACCGTGTGTAGCTTCTGTGATTTCCACTGAGCAGATCAATGCTGTCTGCGTACTGGAGTAGTCAGTCAGTCGGGTTGGTTGAAATAGAGCAGCGAGTGTGTCAGGTGGAAGAGAATTGATTAGGCTGTTGGTTGGTTCTTCAGCCGTCCCTAGGTCATGTTGCCACCCGAATGTTTAGTGTTCCGCTTGGCTCACTACCGACCCTTGGAACACTTCCGAGCACCATTGTTTGTTGTCTATGATTCTCATTTTACTTGGTCGCAGGTACTGTGCCAGGTCTTCAGCCTTGTATTAATATTGTCTGTTTTATGTTTAGTATATGGCCTTCAGTCGAACGTCATGACAACTGTTTTAAGATTAGGCCTTCAGCCGTGTTTCATTTGAAATTCTCGTTGTTTTGTATCTAGGCCTTCAGCCGCGTTTGTATCAAAATTTGTGGCTTAAATATGTGAATCATTATCTATAAAGTTTCTCTTTAGTTATCTTGAATTCTTGAAACGGCCTTCAGCCGTGTTCTGTAAATCTTTATCTGATGGAAGTCTTTGACTATTCTTGAGTAATTGTTCGGGCCTTCGGCCGAAAAGATACTTCAAGTGTTCTTGAGATGTTTTTCTGTTGTACTGTGTAAAAGCTTATCTTTAAAGCTTCTCTTTTATTATGTAAAGAAAAATTTTTTTATTGGGCTTTCGACCGATGAATTAACTTGAAATTTCCTTAATATGGCCTTTAGCCGGAATTTGTAAATGCTTGGCTTTTAAAGAATTTCCTTAGCTGATTTGAAGTATTATTTCGGCCTTTAACCGAGAAGATATTGTAATTTTGCTTAAGTAAGGCCTTTAGCTATTACTCTAAATCCTGCTGTTTGAAGACATTCATTTAACCTTATTCTGGAGACGTTACTTGGACCCTAAGCCCTGAATTGATCTTTGTTGTTTTAAAGAGAAAATTGTGTATTGGTTTGAGGAATGAAGTTGTGTGTGTTCTTGTATAAGTAACAGTAGTTGACCTTGGCCCATTTCCACAACCTGATCCGCTCTCTCCTGAGAAAGCAGATTTCACTCACTGTGGGCCCATAACTGAAAAGAAGAACGTGACTCGATCGATGGGCATACTAGACACACCGTCTAACTCATCTGTGTAAAGCTTCATCGGATTTTCATTATCGTTTCCTTCTCGCGATGTGTTGGATCTTAATCGACGAGTAGCCCTCGTGTACTCTCATATGCTTCCTGTACACTTGAGCATCATTCACGTAGCAATGCTGCAAATGTTCTTATACAAACTCTCTCGAAGACTAATTGCAGTGTGCCTGTGTAAGTAGGCTGTTCAGGATTTTATATTGGTAACGCCACGTAGCGCTCTGTATGAAAATCACTAGCTGTGCTGTGTGCAGTCTGTGGCTAGTTTGCATTGTTGTCTGCCATTGTAGTGTTGGGCAGCTGGATGTTAAGAGCGCATAGCGTTCGGCAGTTGGAGGTGAGCCGCCAGCAGTGGTGGATGTGGGGAGAGAGATGGCGGAGTTTTGAAATTTGTTAAGACTGGATGTCAATTATGACTATTAAGGTAAATACATTGTTTGTTCTCTATCAAAATCTTTCATTTGTTAACTATCCCTATCAGTAGTTAGTGCCTTCAGTAGTTTGAATCTTTTATTTAGCTGGCAGTAGGGGCGCTCGCTGTATTGCAGTAGCTTGAGCAGCGAAAATTTTTGGTGAGGTAAGTGATTTGTGAAAGGTATAGGTTAATGTTTGTCAGGGCCATTCTTTTGTAGGGATTTTTAAAAGTCAGATTGCGTTGCGCTAAAAATATTGTGTGTCAGTTTAAGCACAGTCATGTATAATTTTTCATAAGGGAACGTTTCACCTGTACCTTATGTATGAATCGCAATCTGGTATTTGCCTTACTTACAACTAAGATCGTTGTTGGACTTCCTATTTGTTTTCTTTTATGCTACGGACTATTACTCATTGACCCTGCAGCCATAGATTACAATTTTATCTTCCCTGTGTCGTGGAACTCTGTTTTTGTATGCATGATGAGCTAGTTCTGAGCTTATGAAGAAAATCACTGTAATTGGCACCGGTATTAGTGTAGTTTCTAATCGTTGAGGGTTCCAAGAGAGGCATTAATTGGTAGATCTCTTGGAGAAAAGTTATAAATAGCAATCATGTTATATTGAATACTTCAAAATGTCACTATAGAATGGAAAGAACGATCAGACCATAATGCTGACCCGACGACGAGTTGATGAAAGGAACACAAACGCAGGTTTGAGACGGAAGGGACAGAACATCGGACGTGCCTGTTATCTCGACGTTTGTGAAACGTATGTCAAGGTTGTACAAGAACCGGTCATAAAGAATTATCATCACGAAAAATAAAATTACACAATTAGTTTTTTATTTAATTACAGGTACATGTCCGCAGTCCTGAAAAACACTAAAATTTCTGCGCCAAAGTACCGCAGTACGTGAGTAGAGCAGTCCAAACGTAGTGGTGTAGCCCATCTACACTTTATTAAAGGGCTCCACCATCTTCTTTTGGCAACGCCATCTGAGTGCTGGGATACTGATAATGAAATATTCGTGCAGCTCAATGACAAAGCGCAAGTCTTTTAATTGGACGCCTTTCGGTGACACACGAGTCCCTGATACCCCAGTTGTATAACTAAGGAAAGAGACTTACAGTTCAAGGTGGAATCCGAACCACACGTCGTTCCTAGAACTTCCTCCGCGGTTGAGAAGTGAAGGCTTCATTAAGGGTAGTATGAAAATTTCTATGGTCCGAGCGGCGTTCGATCATGGAACCTCTTGGTTTCTGTGCACTCACTTCACCACTACACTGCCAGGTCCGGTGTTGCGGTAGGACTGCAGAAATTTGACTAAAAACAAACAAAAATAATTACGTAACTTTATTATTTGAACTGGTAATTAATACTGCCTTACTACTCGCAATAGCGGCATGTATGTAGAAGAAATATTCTCATAATCCCCGATCATTCTTTTGAAAGTAAAAGATCTGTCATGTGCCTAAAAGACCTCACGTCAAGTACACGTGTTTATTATCAACCTTTCTCTACTTGAGATGGCCTCCATGAAAAATGAGTGACCGTAGGACAATGATACTTTCTAGAAAGATTTGCAAGAACGTGCGGAAGAGAAATTACGAACAAGATATTGAAACAAAGACGTTTTAATCTCCACGTCCCGGGTTATAAATGTTGCTCAGTGTGTCGATCATGTGCATCCGCGACAGCCTGCAACCGCACTAGAGAAACCCTTTCACAACTGTTCCCAGCACTTTCGAACGACGGACCATGGAATTTTCAGCTGTCTCGACACAGCTCTGCCACTGCTCCAAGTTCGTACTTTGCATCCAGCAATCTCAGCCATGGCAACAGTAATTTCTTCAACAATTTCTGGGACAGTTGGCCGTCGGCCTCTCCCAGGAGCAGTCCAAATATCGCCAGTGGATTCTAAATTCGGAATCACTTTCTTCAACCCCGATGCGGAAGGAGGACCTCTCCGTAATCCTTACTCGCGAAGAGTAGCAGCAGTATTGCTGTTCCGATATAACAGCTTTACGGCTAAGGCCCTGCTCACATTGTCCACACCTTGTAACACCGATATCGGTTGTAAGCAGGTTATACAGCGCAACTGTGTGTTTTTAACTATGAAGTGGTTGTTCTTTACTAATTAAGGTCATTGAATTGTTAGAGACAAAGTTGAAGTTTTAATACGTTTATTGTTATAGCTAAAGGATATTTAAAAATAATGGAATTTTATAATATACACGGTTATTACAAATGATTGAAGCGATTTCACAGCTCTACAATAACTTTATTATTTGGGATATTTTCACAATGCTTTGCACATACATACAAAAACTCAAAAAGGTTTTTTTAGGCATTCACAAATGTTCGATATGTGCCCCTTTAGTGATTCGGCAGACATCAAGCCGATAATCAAGTTCCTCCCACACTGGGCGCAGCATGTCCCCATCAATGAGTTCAAAAGCATCGTTGATGCGAGCTCGCAGTTCTGGCACGTTTCTTGGTAGAAGAGGTTTAAACACTGAATCGCACTGAACGCATCCTCTTCCATGAGCTGTTGCAACCGCGCCGAAAATTCAAAGCGTTTGACTGTCATCGGGTGTCAGGGCTTGTAGCAACTGTATACGGTAAGGCTTCTGCTTTAGCCTTTTCCGTAAGATTTTCCAAACCGTCGGTTGTGGTACGTTTAGCTCCCTGCTTGCTTTATTCGTCTACTTCCGCGGGCTACGCGTGAAACTTGCCCGCACGCGTTCAACCGTTTCTTCGCTCACTGCAGGTCGACCCGTTGATTTCCCCTTACAGAGGCATCCAGAAGCTTTAAACTGCGCATACCATCGCCGAATGGAGTTAGCAGTTGGTAGATCTTTGTTGATCTTCGTCCTGAAGTGTCGTTGCACTGTTATGACTGACTGATGTGAGTGCATTTCAAGCACGACATACGCTTTCTCGGCTCCTGTCGCCATTTTGTCTCACTGCGCTCTCGAGCGCTCTGGCGGTAGAAACCTGAAGTGCGGCTTCAGCCGAACAAAACTTTATGAGTTTTTCTACGTATCTGTAGTGTGTCGTGACCATATGTCAATGAATGGAGCTACAGTGAATTTATGAAATCGCTTCAATCATTTGTAATAGCCCTGTACGTCTGCTCATAAAACAGAAACTGTACTGGCTTGCAGCAAGGTAAAAGGTGGTTTTGGCGGTCGATCTGGGCGGCCACTGGGTGAGAACGCTACGCAGTCAGCGGCTGGCCGTCGTACGGTTAACATCGAGGGTGCCAAGTGAGGCATTTGGAAGCTGATCTATACTGAAAACTTGCCACGGATGTGGATTCAGCTGTCGGATGGTGCTCTTGGTGTTATGGAATGGCTCTAAAACGAGAAAAATACGTCGCCAATAAGAATTGGTAAAGAGTATTCAACTTCAAGAGCGTCGGACGAGTTAGCCGCCACATTGCTTGCCACTACTATTGCTTCACTGCTCCGCCAACTATATGACCACAGATATGTATTAAAGGATGGACCGGTATATTTGTGCGAGTGTTTTTCAATAATAATTGAAGTGCTACTTCCTGTGTTTGAACCCTGACATTACCCTAGTCATGAACCGCTGCAGGATCCTATACCAAGTGTGCAGAAATCCGAGCATCCTGTTTCTAACTAAATGGTAATTTGGTTTTGGTCTAAATGTTCTAAATATCAGTGCCAAAGTGTGTAAGTGTTAATGTAAAAACACCTGCTTCACAGGTGATGAAAAGGGCACATAATTTTAACTTATATGAAACTTAAATTTCCATTGGTCATTACCATGAATTACTTTCTGCAGTTAAGTAAGCTTTGTGTTTGAGTAAATTACTGGAAAGGATAAAAATAATAAATTATTTCAATTGGGGTTAGGTAATAATATTAGTGAATTGCAATTTGTTTGTAAAATAATCACAGAGTTTGCCTGTAAAGAAAATAACAGTTTATGGACCACCACAGTATTCCTTTCTCAAATTAAAAGATAATTGGGATTTTGTTGCTGTTAAAAGAGATCTGTGACATTTCTAAGAATGAGAGCCTAATAAGTATATATATGTATTATAATTTAATTTCATTTGTGGTATGTATTTGTTGGCTAAATCAGAACTCTCTTCATGCCCAGCTACAGTCCGGTGTGTGCTGTGGCATCATCGCAGTGCAGAGTTGATTAATGATTGCTACAGTAACGATTATTATTATGTGTAAAGTACCATTTGTCTTCCTATGATTAATGATTTATGCAAAAGATAACTACTGCTATCCACAACTTAGTCCCCCCTGTAGTCGTGAGTATCCTGTGGACTATTCAAGGAGAGAATTAATGAAAGTCACTTTTGAAGAATCATATTTAAATTCTTTGGATATAATATTTCTAATTATTATGCCTAATTAGGCTGACGACCGTTTGTTGTTTCATTCACATGAACTTCGCTACTTGAATCATCTCCAAAGTAAAGCCCGTTAAACCTTCTAATTAATTGACACTAACACGAAGGTTAGTAATCACACGGTCAAATATAAAAATCCTCCCAGAGGGTAATATTATTCTGTGAGTATAATGTTATATTTGATGCGGACTTACAACCTTCCGTTATAACCTATCTTGACTGTCTGGAACTGTAAGGCACCTTGAGGCTAATATATGAACCCTACGTTGGTGCACCACTACCGGCGTCATGACACTAGCACTACTAACAACACTGCAGCGCCCTGTCTGAACTTCAGTCCGACGCTACTGGCCCTTAAAATTGCTACACCAAGAAGAAATGCATATGATCAACGGGTATTCATTGGACAAATATATTATACTAGAACTGACATGTGATTACATTTTCACGCAATTTGGGTGCATGGATCCTGAGAAATCAGTACCCAGAACAACCACCTCTGGCCGTAATAACGGCCTTGATACGCCTGCGCATTGAGTCAAACTGAGCTTGGATGGCGTGTACAGGTACAGCAGCACTTGCAGCTTCAACACGATACCACAGTTCATCAAGAGTAGTGACTTGCGTATTGTGACGAGTCAGTTGCTCGGCCACCATCGACCACACGTTTTCAATTGGTGACAGATCTGGAGAATGTGATGGCCAGGGCAGCAGTCGAACATTTTCTGTATCCAGAAAGGCCCGTACAGGACCTGCAACATGCGGTCGAGCATTATCGTGCTGAAATGTAGGGTTTCGCAGGGATCGAATGAAGGGTAGAGCCACGGGTCGGAACACATCTGAAATGTAACGTCCACTGTTCAAAGTACCGTCAATGCGAACAAGAGGTGACCGAGACGTGTAACCTATGGCACACCATACCATCACGCCGGGTGATACGCCAGTATGGCGATGACGAATACACGCTTCCAATGTGCGTTCACCGCGATGTCACCAAACACGGATGCGACCATCATGATGCTGTAAACAGAACCTGGATTCATCCGAAAAAATGACGTTTTGCCATTCGTGCACCCAGGTTCGTCGTTGAGTACACCATCGCAGGCGCTCCTGTCTGTGATGCAGCGTCAAGGGTAACCGCAACCACGGTCTCCGTGCTGATAGTCCATGCTGCTGCAAACGTCGTCAAACTGTTCGTGCAGATGGTTGTTGTCTTCTAAACGTCCCCATCTGTTGACTCAGGGATCGAGACGTGGCTGCACGATCCGTTACAGCCATGCGGATAGGATGCCTGTCATCTCGACTGCTAGTGATACGAGGCCGTTGGGATCCAGCATGGCGTTCCGTATTACCCTCCTGAACCCACCGATTACATATTCTGGTAATAGTCATTGGATCTCGACCAACGCGAGCAGAAATGTCGCGATACGATAAACCGCAATCGCGATAGGCTACAATCCGACCTTTATCAAAATCGGAAACGTTATGGTTAGCATTTCTCCTTTATACGAGCCATTACAACAACGTTTCACCAGGTAACGCCGGTCAAGTGCTGTTTGTGTATGGAAATAGGCTGAAAACTTTCCTCATGTCAGCACGTTGTAGGGGTCACCACCGGCGCCAACGTTATCTGAATGCTCCGAAAAGCTAATCATTTGCATATCGCAGCATCTTCTTCCTGTCGGTTAAATGTCGCGTCTGTAGCACGTCATCTTCGTGGTGTAGCAATTTTAATGGCCAGTAGTGTATATAGTGGTGTGCCCATATGGCACATAGTTATCCGTCTACACTAGCTCAAATAGCGAAAGTCTAATTTTACCCTCCCCGTATTTGTTATCGTTCATGTTGATGATATAGTGTTCTTCAGAATCTTTTTGGAGCACCTTCAACTATGCCAAACCTTCCAACAGTTCTAAATGTTTCATTCCCCTGGTATTGCTGTGGTGTCGTCGGATACCAGAAGGCAACTCCTGGTTTTTCGCCTCGCCGCGGCCCGTGCTGTCGCCGCTTCGCCTGCAGCCTACAGTGGACATCCACCAACTCCGGGGAACAGGTCGGCCATTGTGCTGTCCCCTCGCTAGCCGCTGCTTTCTCTGCCGACCTTCTGTTCGGAGCCGACACGACAGCGAAGATAGCGTGGCGGCAGCGATTCGTTCTCCACGCAGGGGTCGGCTTTGTAGCCGCCGTGTCATACATACCTGCTGCTGCTGCTGATTCTGTCATAGCTGTCTGGCCTGTCCTCTCCTCTGACAATGTATGTAGCTGCCTGCCGCGGCGAAGGGGTTCCACGTATTCACAGCTTCAGATGTGCTCTACCACTGGTATTTTCCTCGTTTTCTACGTTTTCTACATTTGAATTAAAATTGTCAATAAGCCGAACACTAAGTGTAACTTAAGTATACACAGAACTTAAAGTCACTTTCCAAGACTTTAAACTCAAGTTAACAGTACAATGAAATTTCACTGTAAACCTCGGAAGGGACAGCAGACAGATAGAAAGAATTGACTATGAATCTCTATAAGTGGAGGATCTGTTTGAAAACGATAGATGATTTGGGTATCATTTTTGATGAAATAGGTGAGCCAGTATTAATGAATTACACTCCTGGAAATGGAAAAAAGAACACATTGACACCGGTGTGTCAGAAACACCATACTTGCTCCGGACACTGCGAGAGGGCTGTACAAGCAATGATCACACGCACGGCACAGCGGACACACCAGGAACCGCGGTGTTGGCCGTCGAATGGCGCTAGCTGCGCAGCATTTGTGCACCGCCGCCGTCAGTGTCAGCCAGTTTGCCGTGGCATACGGAGCTCCATCGCAGTCTTTAACACTGGTAGCATGCCGCGACAGCGTGGACGTGAACCGTATGTGCAGTTGACGGACTTTGAGCGAGGGCGTATAGTGGGCATGCGGGAGGCCGGGTGGACGTACCGCCGAATTGCTCAACACGTGGTGCGTGAGGTCTCCACAGTACATCGATGTTGTCGCCAGTGGTCGGCGGAAGGTGCACGTGCCCGTCGACCTGGGACCGGACCGCAGCGACGCACGGATGCACGCCAAGACCGTAGGATCCTACGCAGTGCCGTAGGGGACCGCACCGCCACTTCCCAGCAAATTAGGGACACTGTTGCTCCTGGGGTATCGGCGAGGACCATTCGCAACCGTCTCCATGAAGCTGGGCTACGGTCCCGCACACTGTTAGGCCGTCTTCCGCTCACGCCCCAACATCGTGCAGCCCACCTCCAGTGGTGTCGCGACAGGCGTGAGGGACGAATGGAGACGTGTCGTCTTCAGCGATGAGAGTCGCTTCTGCCTTGGTGCCAATGATGGTCGTATGCGTGTTTGGCGCCGTGCAGTTGAGCGCCACAATCAGGACTGCATACGACCGAGGCACACAGGGCCAACACCCGGCATCATGGTGTGGGGAGCGATCTCCTACACTGGCAGTACACCACTGGTGATCGTCGAGGGGACACTGAATAGTGCACGGTACATCCAAACCGTCATCGAACCCATCGTTCTACCATTCCTAGACCGGCAAGGGAACTTGCTGTTCCAACAGGACAATGCACGTCCGCATGTATCCCGTGCCATCCAACGTGCTCTAGAAAGTGTAAGTCAACTACCCTGGCCAGCAAGATCTCCAGATCTGTCCCCCATTGAGCATGTTTGGGACTGGATGAAGCGTCGTCTCACGCGGTCTGCACGTCCAGCACGAACGCTGGTCCAACTGAGGCGCCAGGTGGAAATGGCATGGCAAGCCGTTCCACAGGACTACATCCAGCATCTCTACGATCGTCTCCATGGGAGAATAGCAGCCTGCATTGCTGCGAAAGGTGGATATACACTGTACTAGTGCCGACATTGTGCATGCTCTGTTGCCTGTGTCTATGTGCCTGTGGTTCTGTCAGTGTGATCATGTGATGTATCTGACCCCAGGAATGTGTCAATAAAGTTTCCCCTTCCTGGGACAATGAATTCACGGTGTTCTTATTTCAATTTCCAGGAGTGTAGATGAGGATGAAATGGGAGATATGATACTGCGTGAAGAGTTTGACAGAGCACTGAAAGACCTGAGTCGAAACAAGGCCCCGGGAGTAGATAACATTCCATTGGAACTACTGATAGCCTTGGGAGAGCCAGTCCTGACAAAACTCTGCCATCTGCTGAGAAAGATGTATGAGACAGGCGAAATACCATCAGACTTCAAGAAGAATATAATAATTCCAATCCCAAAGAAAGCAGGTGTTGAGAGATGTGAAAATTACCGAATTATCACTTTAATAAGTCACGCCTGCAAAACACTAACGCGAATTCTTTACAGACGAATAGAAAAACTAGTAGAAGCCCACCTCGGGGAAGATCAGTTTGGATTCGTAGAAATATTGGAACACGTGAGGCAATACTGACCCTACGACTTATCTTAGAAGCTAGATTAACGAAAGGCAAACCTACATTTCTAGCATTTGTAGACTTAGAGAAAGCTTTTGACAATGTTGATTGGAATACTCTCTTTCAAATTCTGAAGGTGGCAGGGGTAAAATACAGGGGACGAAAGGCTATTTACAATTTGTATACAACCCAAATGGTAGTTATAAGAGTTGGGGGGTATGAAAGGGAAGCAGTGGTTGGGAAGGGAGTGAGACAGGGTTGTAGCGTCTCCCCGATGCTATTCAATCTGTATATTGAGCAAGCAGTAAAGGAAACAAAAGAAAAGTTCGGGGGTGGCATTAAAATCCATGGAGAAGAAATAATAACTTTGAGGTTCGCCGATGACATTGTGATTCTGTCAGAGAGAGCAAAGGACTTGGAAGAGCAGTTGAACGGAATGGACAGTGTCTTGAAAGGAGAATATAAGATGAACATCAACAAAAGCAAAACGAAGATAATGGAATGTAGTCGAATTAAGTCGGGTGATACTCAGGGTATTAGATTAGGAAACGAGACACTTAAAGTAGTAAAGGAGTTTTGCTATTTGGGGAGCAAAATAACCGATGATGGTTGGAGTAGAGAGGATATAAAATGTAGACTGGCAATGGCAAGGAAAGCGTTTCTGAAGAAGTAAAATTTGTGAACATCGAGTATAGATTTAAGTGTCAGGAAGTCGTTTCTGAAAGTATTTGTATGGAGTGTAGCCATGTATGGAAGTGAAACATGGACGATAAATAGTTTGTACAAGAAGAGAATAGAAGCTTTCGAAATGTGGTGCTACAGAAGAATGCTGAAGATTAGATGGATAGATCACATAACTAATGTGGAAGTATTGAAAGGGGTTGGGGAGAAGAGAAGTCCGTGGCACAACTTGAGTAGAAGCATGGAGAGCTGCATCAAACCAGTCTCAGGATTGAAGACCACAACAACAACAGTATTAATGAAAGTTTAAATTAGATTAGATTAATTATTCATTCCATAGACCCAGAAAAGAGAGAATCCTCCTGGGTGTGCAACACATTACAAAAATGTTATTAGAAAAACTTGAGTTTCATTAATTTTAATGACCCTCAGTCAATAAACAGTAAAATTATGTACATGAATAAAATTTAAACTTCTAATATTTACAGGTTTAACATTTACATCTGCTTTCATTAAATCCATCATTCAGACATTTGCTAGTTTCTTGGCTATTACAACCAAGTATTGTCAAGGGTTAAAGTAAATTATTGATTTCAGTGATCCTCAGCTACGAACAGTCAAATGATGTACAAGATGTACAAGATTTAAAACATGTTCCAACAGCTTTGGAAGACTTGTGATCGGACAAAGCGGAAGGCATAGCTTAACATACTGTGAGGAAGCATGTGTGGTCTTCCCTACGTCACTAACTCTCTTAATAAGATGACGCGCTGATTAATCGTCCTGCACTGTATAATGTTTCTGCTTCTTCATGCAGTCTGCGACCTGAGCCACTTCACGTCATTTCAAGTGCGTAATCATTCTAAGTTCATAATAATTGTTTTATAACAAACGTACTAACATTGTTTTGTAGCATCTCAGAAGAGAAAATATCTGGTAAAGTTGAAGTCAATGCGTCTGAAGTTAGAATACATTTTTATGCTTCACCCCCCCCCCCCCCTCCATCATGAGCCCATTGCCCTGTGTATAAAATGCCGGGAAATTCAAAAATTGACTGAAAATTCAAAATAGCCAGAGTCCCACCCCTGTGATGCCACTTTGAAAGCTGGGTGCTCCTCCTAAATACGAGCTGGTGGAAAATTTAAAAATCTAAATTGGGCAATAATCCTCTCAGTTGACAATGCAACATGACGGACCTGAAAATACTACCACAGCCTCTATTACATCATAATTCAAGATGACGAAGCAACATGGCACTGGTTCTATGAGGAATGAACCGAAGACGCCCATATGAGAAGGCGGACCAGGAGATATTAGTACATCCTCTATGACACCGTAAAATGGTGATCCAAGAAGGCGGACGCTGGGATATTGGCACAGCTTTACGATGCCACAAAAAAAATTGGAGACGTTTTGGATACTGGCGTGGCCTGGTTGGCTATCAAATCACTTATGAATAGAATTCAATATGGTTGACCTGGTTGATATTGGCACAGCCTGCATGGATGCAAGGTCACTCGTGCTACTTACAAATGGTAGTCATAAGTTTAAAATTATTGGAAATTTAAAAAAAATCATTGCTTTTGATAACAGTTTGCTTGCCCGAAGTCTAAAATGTTGGTACCTCAGCCGGCCGGAGTGGCCGAGCGGACCTAGGCGCTACAGTCTGGAACCACGCGACCGCTGCGGTCGCAGGCTCGAATCCTGCCTCGGGCGTGGATGTGTGTGATGTCCCTAGGTTAGTTAGGTTTAAGTAGTTCTAAGCCCTAGGGGACTGATGATCTCAGAAGTTAAGTCCCATAGTGCACAGAGCCATTTGAACCATTTTTTTTTCTTTTTGGTACCTCAGCTGTCCTAAGTTCAAAAAATTCCCTCATCCCTCTGATGTCGCAGTTTAAACACACTACAGTTACCTTAAGTCTGGAACTGAAGCTATCATTTCTCCTAAGTCTAAAATCGTGGGACAGTTCAAAACTATGGTGAAATATTTAGCTTCCACTCACCCTCAGTTTAAAATAATCTGGGGCCCCCTGGTCAGTAGCAGAGTACTTGTCTTAACTTTAAAATTGGACAGGTCACTTTTGCAGCCTGTACGATGTCAAACACCCATAATTTTCACGCGTGTAGTATGGTTGCAATGGAATGGGAGAGGTGCGCACTTGCATTTTATTTCATTAAACAAACTGCAGATTTCGCGCCGCTGCCATTGAGTCACATAAAATTCGCGGGCAACACTTTTGTATCTACAGAGGCTGAGTGACGGCTCCACAACTCACCGCAATGCACCAGATTGCAGGCACAGTGTCATCCTGCTGCCGTTCCGACTCACTGGCCGTCAGAGACCCGCAGGTGTTTACGTGGTTCCTGCCTGCGTTGCTGTGTCTGTACGTCCAGTTTGGAACATGAGTAGATGATTGTCACTCCCACCATAGCTGACAACAAGCCTTCAGACTTCAGAACCATATGGCGTCCAGTTACGCCGCTCACTGGACCACCTCACCTATTGTGACTGCCGCCCATGCTCCACGACCTCATCTCCTCCCGCATTCACCCATCACAATAATGTTGGGCACGTTGAGGCATACAGTATGTTCAAACAAAGAACCCCATTGAGCAGGCGGTTACAAAGCCGCTATCCTAAGCCCTTAACCATGCCTCAGTTTTAGAACTGGGTGCTGCGTGGACTGACACATTCATTACGTCTGTGCACCGACAGGAAACCAGCCACTGCTTATCTGGGTGGGTGACGTTCTTTTTGCCACACATTAAAGTTTACAGAACATACTGCTGTGACAACCAGCGGAACGATTCACGACTGTCCGCCACTCGTGGTCGTGCGTAGCGTTCTCGCTTCCCGCGCCCGGGTTCCCGGGTTCGATTCCCGGCAGGGCCAGGGATTTTCTCTGCATCGTGATGAGTGGGTGTTGTGTGACGTCCTTAGGTTAGTTAGGTTTAAGTAGTTCTACGTTCTAGGGGACTGATGACCATAGCTGTTAAGTCCCATAGTTCTCAGAGCCATTTGAACCATTTTTTTTTATTCATGACTGACGTAAGGACCTCGAAGACATGGGAAATCAGGACTTTATTACGGCAGTATGCGCTTGTTCTCCAATCGCTGAAGTATTGTTGCTTGCTGGCTGAGACCATTGGATACAAGAGTTTATCGTTCTTACTGAAATCCAAAAGCATATGAGATTTACTGCCAGTTCTTGAAAGTCGGAATAACTTCTTAGCAGCGTGTCAGTGCATATTACATCGCCGCTTCTGCCCTACACAAGACGACGTTGTGGCTGATGACACAGCTGCACTTACAGGGTTCGACACAAAACGCAGAATCCACCCTGCAATGCGTAGTATTTTCCACTTCGAAACGTACCAGGTGATCAAAAAGTCAGTGTAAATTTGAAAACTGAATAAATCACGGAATATTGTAGACAGAGAGGGACAAATTGACACGCATGCTTGGAATAACATGGGGTTTTATTAGAACCAAAAAAAATACAAAAGTTCAAAAAATGCCCGACAGATGGCGCTTCATCTGATCAGAATAGCAATAGTTAGCATAACAAAGTGAGACAAAGCAAAGATGATGTTCTTTACATGAAATGCTCTATATGTCCACCATCGTTCCTCAACAATAGCTGTAGTCGAGGAATAATGTTGTGAACAGCACTGTAAAGCATGTCCGCAGTTATGCTGAGGCATTGGCGTCGGGTGTTGTCTTTCAGTATCCCTAGAGATGTCGGTCGATCACAACACACTTTCGACTTCAGGTAACCCCAAAGCCAATAATCGCACGGACTGAGGTCTGGGGACAAGGGAGGTCAAGCACAGCGAAAGTGGTGACTGAGCACACCATCATCACCAAACGACGCGCGCAAGAGATCTTTCACGCGCCTAGAAATACTTTGTTTCTTTTGGTTCTAAAAAAGCCCCATGTCATTCCAAGCATGTGCGTCAATTTTTACCTCTCTACCTATATTATTCCGTGGTTTATTAAGTTTTCAAATTTCTACTGACTTTTTGATCACCCGGTACATTACAGAGCTAAAGAACAAGTCTGTAATCGCGAAAGGCAAAGGCTTTCGCGATCGTGATCATTTGACGGGACCTATTTGATGTCAAGATATATTTTTGACAAGTTTACATCGCAAAAGCATGTGTAAAACTTCAAAAGACTGTTGGACGAGGACACAACATCCTAATTGCATTTCTCTGTCGGGAATGACGATGCGAGAATGTAGAACTTCGATCCCGCATATGATTACTAGAGAAATGTACACATATTACTGACAGAATCTTACCACTTCCTGTCAGTTTTCAGAATCCTACAGCTACAAAACTGAACTACTCTGTTTATGTCCATACTATCGGCAAGTATACCACGTGTGACGTTGAAGATTCTCTTAACAGTTTGTTGCAGCTTTTTACAGTATGACATTCCCTTTCATTCGTGTCTACGTAACGGACTTGCTCTACACCAAATAGCTACAGTTAAGGCAATAGCTAGTACCCCAGGATAGCTTCCCATGAAGGACAGCAAAACGGGGAGTAGAGTACCTTCGACGCATCGCTTTGCCGCAAAGTTGCCGAGGATGACAACCAAAGAAGTCTTTCTATGAAAAGAAATCGCACCCCAGGTTATCATTCGTGGTTGTCGGGCCATATGGCGGACAAAAGACAGATTTGTAGCCCGCTCTTGTCCGGAGCGTATTCAGACACATTTTGGACACGAAATCTCATTGAATGGAGTAGAATTGTCTTCAGTGATGAACCTCTGTCCGACGTGAATCCCGATGACTAGTGAAGGAGTACCAGGAGACACCCCGAAGACTGGTGGGACACCACCTGACTATCGCCGGCCATACGGCCTGACAACCTGGAGTGGCGATCGGGGGCGCCATTTCGTTCCTTCGCAGGACCCCATTGGTTGTCATCCGCGACATCCTTACAGCACAGAGGTACGTCGACAGCATTTTATGCCCCGTCTTGATGCCCTTCATAGCAAACCATCATGGTCTACATTTGAGCAAGATAATACCCACCTGCAGTCGGCGGGAGTTTCTACCACTTGCCTTCGTGTTTCCCAAACCCTACCTTGGCCAACAAGGTCGCCGCGTCGCCGGATGTTTCCCCAAGTGAAAACCTTTGGATCATTATCAGCAGGGCCAACCAGCTCAGAATTTTGACCATCTGGCGCTTAAATTGGGCTGAATTATGCGCTATATGCCTCAAGAGTTTATCCAACAACTCTATCAATAATTGGCAAGCTCAGTAACTGCATGAGTAAGGACCAGAGGTGGACTAACCCGTTACTGACTTGCTCAATTCGCCGGCCGCGGTGGTCTCGCGGTTCTAGGCGCGCAGTCCGGAACCGTGCGACTGCTACGGTCGCAGGTTCGAATCCTGCCTCGGGCATGGATGTGTGTGATGTCCTTAGGTTAGTTAGGTTTAAGTAGTTCTAAGTTCTAGGGGACTGATGACCACAGCAGTTGAGTTCCATAGTGCTCAGAGCCATTTGAACCATTTTGAACTTGCTCAATTCGTGAAGCTCGTTCTCTAGAGTAAAACATCCAAAGGTAATCATTTGTTCTTCTATGCACGAACATCACATTTACCGATTTCCGTCCCATTCGGATAATTCCTTCGCCGTGCGTCATTTTTTCCCTTGTTTGCCTTACAGAGTGCATTATGCGCTAGCACTCGACCTTGTAAGAGCAATTTGTACGTCGTGATTGTTAATTTTCATCTACATCCACACAGATACTGTGCAATCACGTGTAAGTGCGCGGCAAAAGATTCCTCGAACTACCTTCAAAATTCTCTGTTATTCCAGGATCGTGTAGTGCGCGGAAGAAACGAACACCTATATATTTCCGTGCGAGCTGTCATTCCCCTTATTTTATTATGGTTTCCGTTTCTAGTTTTGTAGGTTGGTGTCAACAAAATATTTTCCCATTCGGAGGGGAAAGTTGGTGATTGAAATTTCGTGACAATACTCTGCCGCAACGAAAAACGCCTTTGTTTTAATGATGTCCACCCCAAACCCTGTATCATTTCAGTGGCACTCTCTTCCATATTTCGTGATAATACAAACGTGCTGCCCGTCTCTGAACTTTTTCGATGTACTGCGTCAGTCCTCTATGGTAAGGATCCCACACCGCGCAGCAATATTATAAGAGAGGACGGACAAGCGTAGTGTAGGCAGTCTCTCTAGTAGATCTGCTATATTTTCTAAGTGTCCTGCCAATAAAACGCAGAGTTCGGATAGCCTTCCCCACAACATTTTCTGTGTGTTCCTTCCATTTCAGTTTTTCGTAATTGTAAATCCTAGGTATTTACCTGCCTTTACGGCCTTTAGGGTGACTGATTAATCGTGTAACCCAAGTTTAACGGATTCCTTTCAGCATTCATGTGGATGCCATCACACTATTAGTTATTTAGAATCAATTGCCAATTTTCCCACCATTCAGATACCTTTTCTAAATAGTTTTTTAATTTATTTAGGTCTTTCGATCACTTTACTAGTCGATGAATGACAGCGTCATCTGCAAACAACCTACGACAAATGCTCGCAAATCGTTTATATAGGTAAGGAACAGCTTAGAGCCTATAACACAACCTTGGGGAATGCCATAAAACATTTCTGTTTTGCTCTATGACTTTCCGTGAATTAGTGCGAACTGTGCCCTCTCTGACAAGAAATCACGAATCCAGTCACATAACTGAGACGATATTGCATAAGCACGAAATTTCACTAGAAGCCGGTTGTGTGGTGCAGTGTTAAAAGCCATACGGAAATCCAAAAATACGGAAACAATGTGAAATCCCCTGTCAATACCATTCAACACTTCGTGCGAGAAAAGACCCAGTTGTGTTTCACAAGAACGATGTTCCCTAAATCCGTGTCAACTGTGCGTCAGTAGACAGATTTCTTCGAGGTTATTAGTAATGTTCGGACACAATATACACTCCTGGAAATGGAAAAAAGAACACATTGACACCGGTGTGTCAGACCCACCATACTTGTTCCGGACACTGCGAGAGGGCTGTACAAGCAATGATCACACGCACGGCACAGCGGACACACCAGGAACCGCGGTGTTGGCCGTCGAATGGCGCTAGCTGCGCAGCATTTGTGCACCGCCGCCGTCAGTGTCAGCCAGTTTGCCGTGGCATACGGAGCTCCATCGCAGTCTTTAACACTGGTAACATGCCGTGACAGCGTGGACGTGAACCGTATGTGCAGTTGACGGACTTCGAGCGAGGGCGTATAGTGGGCATGCGGGAGGCCAGGTGGACGTGCCGCCGAATTGCTCAACACGTGGGGCGTGAGGTCTCCACAGTACATCGATGTTGTCGCCAGTGGTCGGCGGAAGGTGCACGTGCCCGTCGACCTGGGACCGGACCGCAGCGACGCACGGATGCACGCCAAGACCGTAGGATCCTACGCAGTGCCGTAGGGGACCGCACCGCCACTTCCCAGCAAATTAGGGACACTGTTGCTCCTGGGGTATCGGCGAGGACCATTCGCAACCGTCTCCATGAAGCTGGGCTACGGTCCCGCACACCGTTAGGCCGTCTTCCGCTCACGCCCCAACATCGTGCAGCCCACCTCCAGTGGTGTCGCGACAGGCGTGAATGGAGGGACGAATGGAGACGTGTCGTCTTCAGCGATGAGAGTCGCTTCTGCCTTGGTGCCAATGATGGTCGTATGCGTGTTTGGCGCCGTGCAGGTGAGCGCCACAATCAGGACTGCATACGACCGAGGCACACAGGGCCAACACCCGGCATCATGGTGTGGGGAGCGATCTCCTACACTGGCCGTACACCACTGGTGATCGTCGAGGGGACACTGAATAGTGCACGGTACATCCAAACCGTCATCGAACCCATCGTTCTACCATTCCTAGACCGGCAAGGGAACTTGCTGTTCCAACAGGACAATGCACGTCCGCATGTATCCCGTGCCACCCAACGTGCTCTAGAAGGTGTAAGTCAACTACCCTGGCCAGCAAGATCTCCGGATCAGTCCCCCATTGAGCATGTTTGGGACTGGATGAAGCGTCATCTCACGCGGTCTGCACGTCCAGCACGAACGCTGGTCCAACTGAGGCGCCAGGTGGAAATGGCATGGCAAGCCGCTCCACAGGACTACATCCAGCATCTCTACAATCGTCTCCATGGGAGAATAGCAGCCTGCATTGCTGCGAAAGGTGGATATACACTGTACTAGTGCCGACATTGTGCATGCTCTGTTGCCTGTGTCTATGTGCCTGTGGTTCTGTCAGTGTGATCATGTGATGTATCTGACCCCAGGGATGTGTCAATAAAGTTTCTCCTTCCTGGGACAACGAATTCACGGTGTTCTTATTTCAATTTCCAGGAGTGTATGTTCCAAAATCCTGCTGGATATCGAAGTTAATGATGTGGGCCTACTACTTTTCTTGAATATTGGTATGACCTGTGTCATTTTCCAGTCTTTGGCTACGGATCTTTCGTAGAGCGAAATGATTGTTACGTATGGATGTATTGTTATCAGCCTACTCTGAAAGTAACCTACCTGGTAAACAACCTGGCCCGAATACTTGCTTTTGTTAACTGATTTAAGTTACTTCACTACTCCGAGGATACCTATTTCTGCGTTACTCATGTTGGCAGCTGTTCTTGATTTGAATTCTGGAACATTTACTTCGTCTTCTTTTGTGAAGGAATTTCTGAAGGCTGTAATTCTGCTTTGGCAGCACTGACTTTCATATTATCTCCATTGCTATCGCGCAGAGAAGGCATTGATTGTGTCTTGTCGCTAGCATACTTCACTTACTACTAGAATCTCTTTGAATTTATTGCTAGGTTTGGAGACAAGATTTCGTTGTGGAAACTATTATAAGCATTGAAGTCCGCGCTAAATTTTGAGTTTCTGTAAAAGATCGCCAATCTTGGAGATTTTGCGTCCGTTTAAATTTTGCTTGTTTTTTTCGTTGCTTATGAAACAGTGTTCTGACCCGTTTTGTGTACCAAGAAGAATCAGCTCCATCGTTTGTTAATTTACTCGATATAAATCTCTCAACTGCTTCAGATACTATTTCTTTGAATTCTAGCCACATCTGCTGTACACTTACATTTTTAATTTGGAAGATTGTCTTTCAGGAAGGCGTCAAGTGAATTTTTATCTGGTTTTCTGAATAGGTATACTCTTCGTTTATTTTTGGAGGATTTGGGGGTTTCAATATTCAATCATGCTACGACAACCCTGTTTTCACTAATGACTGTAATCGATTTGATGCTCCTTCTTAGCTCAGAAATATTTGTTGCTAAAAGGCACAATCGTTTACTGTACGCGTGGGCTCATGAACTAAGTGCTCGAAATAATTTTCAGAGTATGCGTTTAGCACAATTTCGGATGACTTTTTATGCGTACCTCCGGAGTTAACTTGTATTTTCGCCAACATATAGAGGGCAAATCAAAGCAACCACCAACTATAATTGTATGGGTCGGGTAAGTGTTTGAAATCAAACTCAAGTCTTCTTTGAGCCTTTCAGCAATTGTATCATCTGAATTGGGAGATCGATAAAAGGTTACAATTATTATTTTATTCCGGTTGTCAAGAATGACTTCTGCCGATACTAACTCACAGGAGTTATCTACTTCAGTTCCACGACAAGGTAAACTATTTCTAACAAGAAACACGCCACCGCCAACTGTGTTTAACCTATCCTTCCGGAACAACGTTAGATTCTTCGCAAAAATTTCGGCTGAACTTATCTCCAGCTTTAGGTAACTTTCAGTGTCTATGACTATTTGAGTCTCGCTTCCCACGCCCGGGTTCCCGGGTTCGATTCCCGGCGGGGTCAGGGATTTTCTCTGCCTCGTGATGGCTGGGTGTTGTGTGCTGTCCTTAGGTTAGTTAGGTTTAAGTAGTTCTAAGTTCTAGGGGACTTATGACCACAGCAGTTGAGTCCCATAGTGCTCAGAGCCATTTGAACCATTTTTGACTATTTCAGCATCAGTGCTTTCTATTAGCACTTGGAGCTCTGCTACTTTCCGAACACATCTACGAAAAATTACAACTGTCATACCGATGGCTGCTGAATCTACGTTCTTCCTGTATTTGGCCTGCACCCTTTGAGACCGAAGTCCTTCTTGTGTTTTCCCGAGCCCCTCTAACCTAAAAGACCACCCAGTCCTCGCCACACAGCCGCTGTGAGTAGTGGTACTCCTGACATATTCAGTGGAAATTTAAACCCAACCACCCTATGGCGCAAGTCGAGGAATCTGCAGCATACACTGTCGCAGAACCGTCAGAGTCTCTGTTTCAGACCCTCCACTCGGCTCTGTACCAGAAGTCCGCAATCGGTCCTGCCGACTATGCTGCAAATGGTCAGCTCTGCTTTCATCTTGAAAGCAACACTGGCAGCCTTTACCACTTCTGTTAGCCGCTCGAAACGAGAGAGAATCTCTTCTGATAAAAAGTGACAAACATCATTGGTTCCGACATGAGCCACCATCTACAGTTAGCTGCACCCTGTGCTCTCATGGCATCTGGAGGGACCCGTTCCACATCTGGAATCACTTCACCCTTTACGCACACGGAGTGCACATTCGCTTTCTTTCCCTTCTTGGCAGGCCTGTGCCTTAGGGGCCCCATAACGCGCCTAACGTTGGAGCTCCCAACTATCAGTAATGCCACCCTCTGTGATTGCCTGGATCTTGCAAGCTGAGAAGTTTCCTCTGAAACAGGACAGGCGACTGCATCTGGCTGAGCGACATTGTCAGCCACAGACAGCACCTGGAATCTGCTGGTCAGACTAACCAACTAGGCCTTAAGTGCGGCCCCCTGGGAAGTCTTTCATTGCCTGCCGCTCCCCAAGGCGATCTACCACTCGACCACAGATGGGGGGGTCAACCTCAGTGCGAGCAGTAAATGGGTTGGCCACCGGTGAGGACCGATCGGAGGACTGGGACGTGCTAGAGGTCCTTTCGATCCCCACGGTCGGCCCACAACAGTGGTGCCCATCCACTGCAGCTTCAAGCTGTGTAACCGAAGCCATCACAGTCTGGAGCTGAGAGCAAAGTGTCACCAACTAGGCTCGCATCTGCACACAACAATCACAGGCCCTAACCATACTAAAAAACGTGCAAAACTACACTAGCCAGATCAACGGACTATCGACATGTGTTGCGGAACTGTAGTGTAGACGCTGTGTATAATAAATAAGATTAAGACGCAGAGATTAAAAAATCGATGTAATGAGCACTCAAGTGAGACTAAATAATTCCGCCTGATTAGGAACTTGTAATATGTCAGAATATCAGTTCATTTTCGACGCAAACGAAAACGTGAGAAGTGTGTTATTAGATACTAAATTAACAAGTAGAATCTCAGACTAAACTATCAAAGCACACAGATGAAATTATGCAATTCACTCCTGGTTAGGAACTCGTAAAAGTCACAAAATCTGTTACTTCCCTGTTACTGCGTCTGTCTCGGCCGATCGCTGCTACCTCTTTCGAACACTTCTTAGATCAAACTCGTTATCGAACATACACTGGTAAAAACATAGCCTCATTGCTTAAGTACGTTAGCTAAAATTAAAGGAGCCGATTCAGCGAACCAGACATTGATTCCAAAAAGCACAGAACGCAAAATTCAACCTCACAACAGTCGAGCTGCTACGAAATACAGTATTCGCCAAATTAGAAAGATTCCGAATACTTTAAAAAAATTACAATTAATCATTTTGATACGTACTAAAATACGGGGAACGACTGTCTGACGAAGCTGCTGCGGCCAACGTTTGTACAAATCATTTTACAGAACTTAATTCAAAAGACCTCACCAGCCCTTCGGGCCGTCATCGTGAATGATTGAGAGCAGAAATCGAAATCAAAGACGTGCTGTTAGTCGCCCGGAAGAGCTGTTTTAGTATCAAGAAAAGTATTTTCTGAAGATATAAACCTAGAACTGAAGTGAAACTAGGACTTTAAACGTTTGAGACAGAAAGACGAATGTTGAGGATCAGCAGCGTAAATCGAATGAGCAGTTTGTGAATTTAATTGGAGAAAAAAGAAATTTATGTAATTCCTTGACTAAACGAGGGATGTTTCTACAGGGCACATCTTGAGACATGAATGATGTGCCTGCAATTGGTAATGGAGGATAGGGTGACAGACAAAATTTAGAGAGAGGCTGAGACTTGAAAACAGTAAGCTGGTTCAAATGAATGAAGATAACAATAATAATGCAGAGACGAAGTGGCTTGCATTGTTCACACTAGCATTGAGAGGTGCATTAAATCACAAGTCAGATTTCTGTCTGAAGACGACAACAGCAATAGCTGTTTGAGATTTTTCCTAAAACGTGTGGTTTAATTCTCCGAAAACGATTGTACTCTTGATAATGCACATTATAGAAGAAATGGGGTTCTTTATTGCACTTATTAATTTTGCGCTTTCGTAGTTTCCTATCTGAAATCAGTATTCTTATTCAAGTTCTACGCTGTATGATGGTAACTTTAAGAATGTGACTGTATATCGTAGATGATAGAATGTGCTGTTTCCAACATAAATCTACAGGTTGTCACCGAGCGAGGTGGCGCAGTGGTTAGCACACTGGACTCGCATTCGGGACGACAGCGGTTCAAAGACACCTCCGGCCATCCTGATTTAGGTTTTCCGTGATTTCCCTAGATCGCTTCAGGTAAATGCCGGGATGGTTCCTCTGAAAGAGCATGGCCGTTTTCCTTCCCAACCTTCCCTATTCCAAGCTTCTGCTTCGTCTCCAATGACCCTGTTCTCGATGGGCGCAACACTTATCTCCTCTTCCTCCTATACAGGGTGTCCCAGGAGGAATGGTCACTGTTCACGGATATGACAGGAACGACCATTCGAAGCAAAAAGTCCAGGAAACATGGTTTCTGAAATGAGACCTGAAGAACTATGAGCACAACTTCATCTCCGATCGTGTGAAACAAACCTCTTCTGCTGCAAGCTCTTTGCTTTCCGTATTTTTAGAGGTGGAAGTATGGACCAGAACAAGAAAAAATATCAGGTAAATGTGGGCTCTAAAATGCACACCTTCAGAGGTATGATCACTTGTTCATTCTCGCTACCGCGAAACTCGTCTCTTCTGCTGAACCAATGCCCATTGCTCTTACGGTATGCATTTTAAGCCATATTTACTGGATATTTTTTCCATCCTCTGCAAACTCCTCCTCCAGCTTCCTCTTGTTCCTCCTCCTGTTTGCTCTTGCTTGTATTTCTAGACTCTTTACAGCCCTGTCTGCAGCCCGAAGGCGTTCCTTGTCTAAAGCAAGCATCGCTCGTTGTTGTGTTCGTAGATTTTGCTACCATTTTCTTCAGTTGCAGTTACTGCAACACTGTTCCAAAAGGTGATCATGTATAAACACTTATCACATTTCAGTTGTATTTCACTAGCAAGTCCTACGTGCTTTATTATGGAGAGTTCCAGACCAACTTCACTACAATGAATACATCTTACACAGTTTGAAAAAATTCCTTTGAGAACCGACATATCAAATATTTCATTCACATCCGATTCGCCCATAAAATATTCATAGTTTTCACTCATTGAACCAAGCTTCTTCTGTGAAGTATTTTCTTTCCCACTTTGACTGCTATGGGCAGGTGTACTTGAGAGGTTAGGTTCACTCACTTGGTTATCGTCTTTATTGTTTACAGTAATAACACATACCTTTGGCTTTCCAACATTTCTCCTTTTCTTAAAAGCCGTCAGAGGATTTCTAATAACTTTACTTTTACTCATTATTATACTTCAACAAAACAGAGACTCAAGAAACAGAATTAATTACGAATATTTTCTAGATAACGGCAGAGTAAATAAACATGAAATAATCGACAATCACACCAGCGATATATATTGAACCATCACAGGTTAGCCACAACACATACTTTATCTCACATCACTAAAATGTACCTGATGAACACGGACGTTAATAATAACACCATTTGACAGCAGTTTAACAGCGCCACAGTGGGTCACGCCCATGTAGAACACATTTCAAAAAAAATTTAAAAATAGTTGTAGTCTTCGGAATTGAATAAATTATATATCTATTAAAAGGTAATAGTCTGCAGATTCAGAAAACGCAAAAAAGTAAAAATTGAACTTTTCATGATTTTGAGCCTTTCCGGAACCCCTTAAGCCCATATTTACTGGATATTTTTTCGTGTTTTAATCCATACTGCATCCTCCAAAAATGTGTAAACCAAAGTGCTTGCAGCAGAAGAGATGTGTTTCGAAGTACCGAAGATGAACAAGTGCTCTTAGGTCTTAAAGTATGTGTTTCAGAGCACATGATTGGCAGAGAATATGTTCAATGTGTGTGAATTCCTAAGGGACCAAACTGCTTAGGTCGTCGGTCGCTAGACTTACACACTACTTAAACTAACTTAACCTAACCTATGCTAAGAACAACACACACACACCTAAGCCCGATGGAGGCCTCTAACCACCGGTGGGAGGGGCCGCGCAGTTAGTGGCATGACGTCTCAAACCCCGCAGTCACTCGGCGCGGCTATCGGTAGAGATTTCTTGTTGTTTCGGTCCACGGCGCCACCTCTGAAAGCTGCCTAGCCTACAGTCTTAACAACAATAGTACAGGTAGATATATTACACTGACAGAGATATCACAACTACTCTAGCTTATAACTTCCGATTCGGTCGTTTCCCGACCGGGGTCCCTTACCTCAAGTCGATACATTTATCATTCTGCATCATCCTCCAAAATTTTTAATATCATCAACGAATCACCCCGCATACTCTGCGTATTCAGCGAAGAAGAAGTGGCTGCCTATATGCCTTTACACGCCCCCGAATTTCTCTTGTCTCATTCTCATGACTCTTATCCGAGTTACACGATGATTCAGCATACATGCGACATAGTCACACTCGCTGACAGGTTCTCTAAATCTCTCAACGGAGTTCCACGAGAACGTTGCCGCCATTCTTCCTATGCGACTGTTCTTTTGCCAGCATCACATTTAACGTATATGGGCGATGATAATTCGATACGACTCTTTTGTAGAACTTAGACTGTTATCAGCTTTCTCGAGAACGAAATTCTCCTCCGTAGGAGTCAGCGACACGGATTCAACAAACAAAGATCGCATGACGTTGAGCTGGCCCTGTCAGTTCGGGAGGCTCAAAAGGCGGTGGCTAATGATAACCAATTTGATGCCGTATTTCTTTATTTGCAGAAGGAGTTTTTACAGTCCTCCACTGTCACCTAGTGAAGAAAATGCGTTCGCACGGAATATTAGAACAGCTTCTTGATAGGACTGAAGATTTCCGTAGCATGTCATTCTTAAGGCACAGAAGTCGTCAGATGTACAAGTGACTTCGAGCGTACGTCAAGGAATTTTTTGGAAATTTGTGGTAAGTTCTTATGGGACCAAACTGCTGAGGTCATCGGTCCCTAAGCTTACACACTACTTAATCTAACTTAAACTAACTTATGCTAAGAAGTACACACACCCATGCCCGAGGAAGGACTCGAACCTCCGACGGGAGGGACCGCTCAGTCCGTGACATTACGCCTCAAATAAAGCCTCGCAACAGAAATGAATGGCATACGAGGTAGTGCTTCAAGACCTGCAAAGGATCGACGCTTGGTGCAAGGCATGGCCGCTGATTCTCAACAAAAACAAATGAAACCCACTGCGTACAAATACGCTGAAGGGCCCATTATGGAATGATTACACGAGTGCCGAGAAGCCGATGGAAGACGTCGCGTCCATTAAATATCTGGGAGCATGCGTACGGAGAGATTTAAAGTGGAGCGGCCACATGAGGTGTGGAAGCTTTAATTTTGGTGGGCATGCCACTCCACTGGCGCAACTAACTACTTGTACAGCCGATACCGATCCTGGTCATACGCCAGGGCTGGGGACTTTTGTCGAAGTACTTGTTGTTGGGTTTGGCGGGCCTTGGTACAGGCAGCTAGCGGGAGGCCGCGTGGCTGGCGGGTTGGTTTCTGCGGCACTCCTGCTGCCCGGACGTGGAGCTCGTGAAGCCGCGAGTTGTTAAGGTGGTCGCAGCCAAAGATATCCAGCTGTATTAAGTACTGATAGCGGCGAGTTGCGGGAAGGGCAGCAAACACTGGACCAACTCTAGAGGCTTAAACTTTACGGCAACTGTAGATCACCTATACGGATTGGAGGCAATAACGCCCCTGTTTGACTCTATACGGTAACTCCTATATATTTTAGAATTATTTCCAACGAAAAAAGTGATTGAAGCCTAACACATTTCCGCCGATTCGTAGCAGTCGTTCAATTAATAGTTGTTTCGGTGCTAGTTATCCATTCCGCTACAGTTCTTTTGTGCTTAAATTTTCCTGTACACTACGGCATCGACAACGGACACATTAACAAAACCATCGACAGATTACTGCTGTGATTACACCATACTGGCTAACGTTTAGCCGCGCGCATACCTGAGCGCGGTAACGCGCAGTTTCCGGGATACGCAACGGACATGCCTCGCACATTAACATCAAGGGCTGGTTAGTCAACCAGCCCGGATGTGCCTTTTCGGTGGTTGTCCATATCCATGAAGGTGTACCCACTTCAAATTTCAGGTGCACTCTACGTAAACATTTAGAAAATGTCCTCTCACTTTAACGTGAAATTAGACACTAACAGATGGAGTATATGAATTCCGTCCGGGCGGAGTGATGACGTCACGAAGATTATCCGGCCATCAACTATCACAAGCCACAACCTACATAACAATGCCGGCCCCGTGCAGAAAACGAAGAAAAGGCAAAAGAAGAACAAGAACAAGAAGAAGAAGAAGATACCTTTCTACTTTTCTCTGATGGGATTGCTCAGTGCCCTTGATGGATTGAATTTCGTTTTCGTTTTAAAACCAAAGGGCTCCGATGGGAGCGAAAGGTACGTTACAGCGCAGGCAGAATTAAGTTATCAAAATAAGACTATCAACACGAACGTCGAACCGGAAGGATAAATCGATTACGTGCGTCGCGGATGAATTAATTGAGTCGTCCATCTCTCGGCGTGTTACGTGAATGAAAACTCGGTTTTCAGCGAACTATTAATAAAAATTGACAGAGCCAGTACAAAAGCTGTTCCACACTCAAGGATTGTAAAAATTTTCCAGTATTTGTACACTGTTTCTGTGTGTGTGTGTGTGTGTGTGTGTGTGTGTGTGTGTGTGTGTGTGTGTGTACGCGCGAGCGAGCGCGCGCAAAATGTATTGTTAACCTCCTAATGAGCAATTTCTGCAGAAGTGAAACCTATTCATCACCCGTATTTACTGCTGTTCCAGCAATAACGATGGACAAAACAGTCGCGATTGCAGCGGCAAATTCGAATTAATTGACTGACAAACTTGCAACATAAACTGCCAGCAGCGATGACTTCATTAATGACCAGTCAATTACGGCTGCAAACAATGGAGGGGGCGCCGCAGGACGCCTGGTGTGTGTCCCTGCCCCGTGCTGGACTCCACAACACAACAGGAGCTCCACCTGCCGCTGAGAGGGCGAAGCTGGAGCCGGCAGGCAGACGGCGAGGTGTTCATAGTGAGCCACTGTGCGTGCGTTGTTTGAACACCTCAGCCATGCGGTAAACTACTTGCAAATGACTTGTTTGGGCGACGTGCTGTTGATAAAATTCTCGATGCGGATTGTGGACTGTGTGTGCTAGTTGTTCGCATGTACCACGACTCAGTTTGTAACCTCCCCCTCACATATCGACCTTAATGACAGTGAAAAATTAAACCGCGTGCACCTAATGGAAATTTGGGAAAAGCAATCGTCACCGAAGTTAATTTGTCGTTAAAGAGGGAGGAAAGGGTTACATCTGAATGAAAGGAAAAATGCAAATGAAATTGGTGGAAATTAATTTGGAGGAAAGGGTAAAATTAATAAAGAACGTAAATGTGCGATCGTTACGTTAACAATTAATTGGCGTTAATTAGATATCTGAGATTTGGGGAAAATTACGATCGCCAGTCTTATGGACAACTACTATATTAACTGAAAATGAAAGATTAATGCACACATAATTAGCACTAAAGGCGTGGCAACTGAAGGTTGACACGTGTTGTGTCAAAACTAAATGTTTGTCAGAAGTAATAAATTTCGCTACACTGTGACTTAATTTAGCAAAAGAATTAATAAAACCGGAAAATTGAAAGTTAATTTAATGACTGAAATTAATAGTGAACTTTGTTTCTGAATCACTACGAAAATCAATAAAATAACGTTACTGTTTGGCTACCTCAACAACCATTTCAAAAGATACTTGAATCTACGCAATTTGGAAAAAAGAGAATTAATTTTGAACTTGAATTAAATTATTCTGAACAATTAACAGTAGTAAAACTTAGTACGTACCATGCTGAGCTGCAGTCATAGGTAAGCTAAAATATGGTAACAAAATTCTCTCTCTTAATTTATGCTTGTGTAATCTAAATATTGTAGACAGCTATGAATACTTTAACTGAACTTTGAAATTAAAGCAGGGAAATGGAATGATATTACTTTAATGTTGGCGTTTGAATTTCAACGACACTCGGGTTCATTCCGGGAAAAGAAGGGACCCTGCTTGGTAATGCAATTGGGACAATGAGCAACAATGTTCACGCTACGATGCTCTAATTTTGTGAGGCAAATTTAACAGTTTTAAAAGCTGAGGTCTGCCATACAGTTCTAAAACTTTACGTGCTTCCAGTCTTCCTTGTTGGTTGATTGAAGATTTGCTGTCGTCGATCGAGGAGGTGGCGACAGCCACTCATTGTCGGCCGTCGCTGTTGCAGAAGCTGGATGTTGGCGGGCCTTCTTCTCGATACGGTCACCAGGCAGAACGGGCTCTTCATGTGCGCCAGCTCCCGTCCGCGACACCATGTCATAAACTATCATAGCAAGTCAAGCGCAATTACATGCTGCCAAACCCCGAAAGCGCGGCAACTCGTGGGAGCGTCACACAACACACCTGCTCCACTGTCCTACCCCAGCCAGACTCCGCTCTGCCCGCGCTCCACGCGGCAGAGTTAACACTACCAAAGATCCTAAGCACTTTGGTTCTCCACACGACCTATCGATGTAATCGTTCGATAGCATAGTTTTCCCTAGGCCAGACCCAGCGTAAAAATACAAATAATATTTACAAACCAAACCAATCATACATCGATATAAATGCATATATATATATATATATATATATATATATATATATATATATATACAAATAGTAAAACAATTACAATATATAAAGACACAGAAATGTCATATCTTCATGTAAAAAAATAAGGAAAAAAATTTATAGTACAATAGATGGAAATAGGAGGACATGCATTTCCGGCGTTACAAGTTCTAGATATCTAAAGGACTTGACTGTGTCAAGGATACAACTGCAGACTATTTGTTATGATGTAATGGTACACGGACAGATGTCGACATTGAGTGACTGTAGGTGGATAGGCCGGCCGGAGTGGCCGAGCGGTTCTAGGCACTACAGTGTGGAACCGCGCGACCGCTACGGTCGCAGGTTCGAATCCTGCCTCGGGCATGGATGTGTATGATGTCCTTAGGTTAGTTAGGTTTAAGTAGTTCTAAGTTCTAGGGCACTGATGACCTCAGAAGTTAAGTTCCATAGTAATTTCTTAGACTTTCCCTGCGATTTGATGACATCTCGTGGAAATTGGGTTTTCTGCCGGGTATCAGCGTCTTCCAAACACGATATTTCGTCGTCATTACTTGACGTCTTCATGAGGTGTTCCCTGAGACTGGCTGCTTGCTGGACCGGGTCGCATATTTATGCCTGCCCGGTGCCTGGTGTTCTGTTTGCCGTTCCCTAGTCGGTCCGCGCCCGCGAGTCGTGCTATCCTGCCGCTCTGGGTGATCTCTATTACGTCCGCGACCGCTCTGGCCGCCTCCATCTGTCACTGTCACTTGTCCAGACGGGTCTGCCCTGACCCGTGTTGGGAGCAGGCTAAGCAGTGGTCTGCTATTCCCGCATAAGCCTCTGGGGGTGATATTGGAGACCTCACTTTATGGATTGTCCTGACTGTCTGAAAGACTTACGAAGTCTGGGTGTTTCTTCAGGAATTCGATTGTTCCCTCCATGGTGATGTTGTTTCCGAGCTCCAGGAATTCCTGGTGTCCTGGGTGTTGTTGTGCTCCCGGACGTGTTTCCCCGCCCGCCGCGCCCCGGGCTGAGACCACAAAGATGTGTTCCCAGTCCATGGGCGTGAAGACGGGGTGCTGGTTGATGATGGTCAGGTCCTTCCTCGATACCAGTCCTCTGAGGGCCTTGTTGCTCCTGACTGGTCCGTAGGGCTGGTGAGGAGCCTCCATCTGCGGTGGTGGCCTCCTGGTGTCCCACGGGCGCGGAGGGAATAGAGAACACCTAGAGCGGCAGGATAGCGCGACTTGCGGGCGCGGACCGACTAGGGAACGGCAAACAGAACACCAGGCACAGGGCAGGCGTAAATATGCGACCCGGTCCAGAAAGCAGCCAGTCTCAGGGAACACCTGACAAGTCCCATAGTGCTCAGAACTATTTTTTTGTAGGTGGATACAAGATGACTTAGACATAATTTCCAGTTGGTGTGACGAATGGTAGCTAGTCCTAAATGTAGGAAAATATAAGTCTACACATTGCTGTGGACGAGTAGGGAAAAGAAAGCCGTAATGTTCGGAAACAGCATTAGTAGTGTGCTCCATATTTAAGTATTTTTTTCCTAAACCCTCAATTATTTGCTGTAGCTGTTTCAATCTCAGTCTTCCTCAGCAGTTATACCCTCTACAGCTCCCTCTAGTTCTATGGAAGTTATTCCCTGATGTGCTGTCATCCTGTCTCTTCTTCTTATCAGTGATTCCATGTACTGCTTTCCTTTTCGATTCTGCGCTTAACCTCCTCGTACATTACCTTATTAGTCTACCTAATTTTCGTCATTCTTTTGTAGCACCACATATGACATTTTTCTATTCTCTTCTGTTCTGTTCCGGTTAGCTCACAGTCCACATCTTACTTCCATACAATGCTGTGCTCCAAACGTACATTTTCGGAAAGTTCTTCCATAAATTAAGACCTATGTTTGATACTAGTAGACGTCTCTTTGCCACGAATGACCTTCTAACCAGTGCTAGTTTGCTTTTTATGTCCATCTTGCCCTGTCCTTCATGGGTTATTTTGCTGCCTTAACTCTGAACGTGATCGCCAATTCTGATGTTAAATTTTTGGCTGATCTAATTTCTGCTACTTGTAATTACTTTCGTCTTTCATCGATGTACTCTCAATCTATGTTCGGTACTCGTTAGACTGTTCATTTAATTGAGAGTGCAATGCGAATTCCATCGTTAAATGCTGAGGAGAGAGACAGGGCCTCTACGAAGGGGATGACATCGCTGACGAAGTGATAGGAGCAGAAATATAGTCTACATGGAAGGGTAAGGGACCCAGTACTCAAAATATAGCATTCCCCTGGAATTTCTAAAGTCATTGGGAAAGTAGTACCAAACGTTTATTTATGTTGGTTTGTTGAATGAATGAGACTGGAAATATACGATCAGACTTTCAGAAAAACTGTATCCACGTAATTTTTTATACCTGAGATTCACAGTCATGTAGAATTTTATAATTCACGACTGCAATTTCGGCCTTAGGCCATTATCAAGTGCATATTTTTGTGGCTTTAAGTCATGTCAACTTAAAATGAGCTGACACATTTGTATGTCGTTGTCATTACTTTTAAATACAGTCGTGCGATCACACGTATCCATATGTCATAAGACAACATAGTCTGTAGACACTCATGTTCGTTAGCCCATCACTAGTCACTTATGCATAAGTGACTTATGTTGCACTCCTTTTGATAATGACTGTGATGGTACTTCTGCTATGTAGAGTAATATTTATTCTGATTGGTTGCATGGTTTGAGAACGGGTTATGAATAAAAATCCAAAGCTAGTCATCATCAAGTTAATAAAAAGACCTATTTTGTAACTTTAGCCGTTCGTAATATTGAAATACTATCACAAGTTGCCGACCCTTCAACATCCCAACATGCTGGAAATCCATAATTCAAGTTAGCTTTTCTCCTCGTGTATTTTATATCTGCTAGCTTAAGAATTTCAGTGATTCGATGATTTTATTCCATTGTCAATAACTTTCCCTCAAATGAGGTTGCAACAGGTATCTAAATCTAGATCTACATTCATGGTCTGGAAACCACTGTGAGGTACATGGAAGTAAAAACTGCAACACTACATAGTTAATTAGGGCTTTTCCCATTCAGTTCACGTATAGAGGCCGGGAGGAATGTTTGCTTACATACCTTTGCGTCTACTATAATCCGTTTAATACTGACTTCGTGACTCATACAGGAGCGATAGATATCGAGTGGTAGTATATTGTTAAATTTACTCTTAACGCTGGTACCTGAAACATTTGGATACAACCAGATTGTTACATAAAAAAGGACAGTCTCAGTTGTGTTTATTTCCTGCTTTGAGCGCTTCCGGTAAATATGCAATCATCAAACAAATTAGGGGCAACAGTGACGAAGGCATCGAGGTAGTACTGAAAGGTGTTTGTCTCGAGCTAAGCGACCAGACGTTTACGCGATTGAGACAATTTTATAATATCACTACATAGTAGTCGCTGCACTTCGGCAGAGATTATATTTAAAACCATTGAAATGTTATGTGTAACAGTCGAAGGACATGAAACAGAAGCATTAGTTAAGAACGGGGTGACCCAATTTCCGTTCAATCCGTACACTACGGAAGCATTAAATTAAATCAAGTAGAACTTGGAAAGGGAATTAATGCTCAGGGAGAGGAAAAAAAATTGTGGTTTTCTGAAGACACTGAATTTCTGTCAGAGGCGGCAAAGAACTTGAAACAGTAGTTGAATATGATGGATTATGTATGACTGCAAGGTCTCGCAGGGCTATGAATTAATCATATCTTTTGGGACTTCCAACCGCGTCAGGCGGTGAAACTCTCACGAGCCTTCAACTTAAGTCTCCTCGGCTATTGCCGAGTGGTGAATGACTACTGCATCGCCGTGGTCTCGCCGTTATATAGTCGCACTGATGGCTGCGATGTCGCCGGTGCTCTCTTCCTCGAAAAGTATGATAACGCTCTCGTAGCGAGTCTGTCGCGCCTTTTTAAACCCCGCGATGGGTGGGTCTCGGACAGTGCTGAGCAGTCCTTATTGGTGGTGTGTTCAAACACTTTTATTTCCGTAGCTTCTTTGACAACTCTATCCCAACATACCTTCGTCCTCATAATGTCAGATGTTTCGTAGTACACAATCAGATATCGCCTTTCTACAGTGCGTTTTGCCACAACTGATCCCTGAGGATAGCGTACGAGTAAGTATCTCTCGTGTTCCGTCCAGCGCAGCTCCACAGTGCGCCCTGTTTGGCCGACGTAATGGCAGCCGCAACTGACGTAGTATCTTGTACAATTCTGGTGTTCGGAGCCCTTTGTTGGGAGTCCTTATAACTGATGAAATGTGGCTTTTCACGAGCCGGTTAATATTACCCGACACTGTGCCACAGAAAGTAAAAAACTTAAACCTCATGCTCTTTTCTTCGGTGATGTTTTTCCAGAGTGTCTCACCGGAAATGGCGTGACACTTAGTGGTGATTGCAGCCATTTTTCCGGAAGACTCTTCGAACCTGGCTTAGTTCTAGTGGCAGGTTTTCGGCGTCGGAGATGTTCAGAACGCCACGTTTGCGTGCCAGATGGTAGTGGATGAGAGCGTGCAGATAGCGATCGGTATGTGTTGTTTTTCCATCGACTCTGTGGCTGAGGTTTCCGTTGGGTTCCCGGCGAACGAAGTCGTCAAGGTAGAGCAGCGCACCATCTGTATCTACTTCCATCGCCAAACTAATGTGGTCGTGAATGCTGTTCACAAGTTCTAAGAATTCTCCCAGTTTTCTACGCACCTGGCACGGATAAGTATCACTGCCGTAACAATAAAGCAACTGGACTTTACTGTAGCCGTGTCCAAAGCCACGTCTTCAAATTTCTTCATAGAAAAGTTGGCTGTGAATGGTACTAACTAGATTCCCCTAACCACACCTTCCAACTGGCCGCCATATAATAAATACTACGATGTCAGGACGTGCTTAAGCAGTTTCACAGCTCTACTATCAAATAACTGGGAGAGGATATCTACGAGGGGAGACCAAATATAACCGGGGTTTTTGTTCCTGAATATCAACAGTTGGTAGGACTGGCCCCGCGCTTCTGCTATGCTTAGGCGGGACCGTTAGAAGTGAGGAGAGCGTGCTGTTAGATATTTCCCGCCGTTTCGTCAGTAACGCTCACGATGTCCGAGCAACAGGTGCAACCCTCTATTACGCAACGTATAATTATCAAATTTCTTGCTCGTGAAGGAGTTACAGGAGCGGAAATTTGGCAAAGATTGACTGCACAGTTCCGTGATAAAACATTACCAAGGACGCGTGCGTTTGCCTGGCATAAAAAGGAAGGACAAGAACGTGTGGAAAATCAGGAACACGATCACCGTCCTCGGACCAGCATTACAGACAAAAACATTCGTAGGGTTAAAGATATTATTGACGACGATCGACGGGCGACTGTATCAGAAATTGCACAAAATGTCCGAATCAGTTATGGGTGCTGTCAAGCAATCATCACAAACGACGTAAAGTTCCGTTAAGTGTGTTCCAGATTGGCCCCTAAACTTTTCACCGAAAATCTGAAGTTGAGACGTTTAGAGGTCTGTCAGATGCTAACAGGAGTCGGATCGTCACCTGCGACGAAATATGGGTTCACCACTACACTCCAGAATCCAAACAAGACAGTAAGGAGTGGCGGAGGAAAGGGGTTGGTTCAAATGGCTCTGAGCACTATGGGACTTAACTTCGGAGGTAATCAGTCCCCTAGAACTTAGAACTACTTAAACCAAACTAGCTTAAGGACATCACACACATCCATGCCCGAGGCAGGATTCGAACCTGCGACCGTAGCGGTCTCGCGGTTCCAGACTGTAGCGCCGAGAACCGCACGGCCACTCAGGCCGGCGGAGGAAAGGGGAGGCAGCACCAGTGAAAGCTAAGACTGGAATGTCAGCTGGCGAGGTTTTTCCAACCGTCTTTTTTTTCGATCAGGAATTCTTCAGGCTGGATGCAAATTGAAAATTTTTCTTCTCACCAAGAATCTGGAGGTCGTTATGCGTGCAAGAGAAAATGAAGTGACAATACGTTACAGTTCCGCCTCATTGCAACCATTGGATGTGTCATTAATGTTTGCAATTTACACATTTAAGTGTCTGCTACAGAGAAGTTTCTTTGCAACAGTCTTGGACGGGCAGTGACCCACAAAAAAATGAGCAGCCTCTTTGGAGAAGCGTATCTGAGGGTAGAAACACTCATGAAAGCCATTAATGGATTTATAAATATGTTATATGTCCTTTTAACTCTGATGTTTTTGAGGAATCAGACTTTGCTGCTTCTTTTCCTACTCACATACCTCTTATTCCTGAAGATAGTCCTGCGTTTCCCAATTCAGAGACCCTATAAATTGAACTAGTTCTATCTACGTCCTTTAATAACGCACCACACATTCCAGATCCAATGCCATCTCAATCTACTTCTTCTTTTGTGCTTACTACCGAAGATAACAGCCCGTCACCCAAATCCGTCCAAGTTCGTTCACAGAAAGGGAAAGATACCCAGCTGTCATCCTAACAACCAGTTCATTTAAGCAACAGCTGACTGAAGAGAAGAGTCTGAAAGTAGCAAAACAAAACGAAAACGAAATGAAGAAGACTGTGCAAAGCACTACAAATAAAGCCCAGAGGAAACTTGCTGCTTCGGAAAACCAAAGGAGATGACGCTGAATGCCTGTTCTGTGAGGCTAAATGGTAGGCAAGCGGTAAAGGACGGACATTTGTTCATCCTGTGAATGGTTTCATGAAGAGAGTGCTGGAATTGACGATGACTGCTACTACTTTGTTTGCGATTTTTATATAAACAAATGTAGGAAGTAAACTTATGCACGATTACTGCATTTCACTTACAAACTGCTGCGTGAAAAAGTTAAATTTAATTTCTAAAACTTACTTTCAAATTTGTTTGTGATAATGATTCCATTTCATTTAGTTCAAAAATGGTTCAAATGGCTCTGAGCACTATGCGACTCAACTGCTGAGGTCATCAGTCACCTAGAACTTAGAACTAATTAAACCTAACTAACATAAGGACAGCACACAACACCCAGCCATCACGAGGCAGAGAAAATCCCTGACCCACCGGGAATCGAACCCGGGAACCCGGGCGTGGGAAGCGAGAACGCTACCGCACGACCACGAGATGCGGACATTTCATTTACTAAATACTGTAGGCACATATAGCCTATATTTACATTAAAATTAAATTATGGTTTCTTTCAGGTGTAGAAGCATTTATTTAATATTAATTGCATTTTTTTTTCACCAAGGCACCACGTTATCCAGGGTCCTGATGGAATGTAGTCACTGAGTAGACATTCAAAATAGTGTTATTACTATAAATGTGTTTAAGTTTATAAAACTGGTAATCAGTCATTTGAATGTGCGTATGACAATATTTCCAATGGAGAAGTTAGAGACCCTATGTCTGAAAATGACCACGTGGCCCCGTCTCCATTACCGTTTCAGAGAGACACTGATTTTTCAGCGACAATGCATAACTAGAATACGTATGAGCAATGGGGGCACCCCAAAAAGAGTAGAATATTGTAGAACGTTTTTCAGTCCATGGTGGTGTGATACAGCAACCAGTGGTGAAAATATGAGAGAACAAACAGCCTTGGTTGCAAAACTGGATTTTTTTATTTTATTTATACTCCTATGACGCGTTTCGCCTTATACAGGCCATCTTCAGACTGGCTAGCAAAATCCGGAGTTAAACACATAGGACGCAGCGAGATTTTCACAAATTAAATAAAAATACAGTTTAATAGCCAAGCCTTTTTGTTCTTTCATATTGCAAAAATTCACGCCTGCAACTTACAGCGTACATTGGCGCCAGTATCTCTGTTCTTGGGACATGCGCTTTGCAAGCAAACTATAGAAATACGACCACATTAGATTTATTACTGGCAGTTCAATCGTACTCTGCTTCCAGTATTTTTGTCATGGATGCATCTGGTTTGCCTGGATTGGAGATTCAAGTTAATATGCATGCTATCGATATTCATTTTTGCCATCATTTGTGAGAAAAATATGGACATTTGTCCGATGGCAGATTGATTCAAGCAAAAAAATTTTACATTAGACTTAAGGACAATGCACAACCAGTTCTATCTCTCACGGCCAGTATTTCACGCCGTTCGTGATGAAGTTGTTTCTGAACACTACAGTTTGGAACGATTGGTGGTTTTGGAACCGATTTCTACAAGTAAATGCATATCGTCACTTGTTATCGCAAGAAAATCGAACATGAATATCATTCTTTGAGTGGATTTTAAAGCAACAGTTGACATTCAAACAGTTATTGATTCTTTCTCACTTCGATGTATTGAAAATCGTATCGTTTTCCTAGCAAGTGGTCGGTTCTTTATCAACATTGATTTACCCAATGCATCCCTGAATGAGGAAACGAAAACATTTATGGTGGTCAATACGCATCTCGGCTTGTGTCAATACTAGCGCCTACCCTTCGGAAGCACATTGCAGCTTTGCTAGTTCAACGCTTTCTTGAACTAATTCGGTCCTTTTTTAAATTACTTGGATGATATCGTTGTGTCCGAAACACCAAAACAGCATCTAAAAAAACTTTGAATTTCTGCTAAGCATGTAGAGGATATTTGGCGATTACCTTCTCCTGAAAATGTATGGGAACTATTAGTACAAGCAATTCTTGGAAAATTAACTTACTACGTAAAATTCATCCGGAAAATAGTGCAAATTGCTTCTCCTTTGCACCGCCTCCGGCACAAAAATGTTCCTTTACAGTGGATTAGAGAATGCAAACCAGTAGTGTTTGTATTTGATGCATCATCACATCGACGAAGAGCAGTGTTGTCTCACAAGATTAGGAACACTGATTTTCTCGTAGCACTTGCGTCCAAGACGAACAACAAGCCCTCTCAACTACATTCAACTGAAAAAGGAATCCTGGCGGTACGAAATTTCATCAATGACTTCATGACCGAAAATGTTTTCTTGTGATAGGTCGCAAGCCACTTACCGCTCCTTTCGTCCGACGAAAGATGTGCCTGATCCTAAAGCATACCCACTGAATTATTGGCCACTCAAATCCAATTATCTGCGTAATATTCGTTATCGCCCTACGGTACAGTATGCAAATGCAGACATTCTGTCTCCTTACGTACCGAAGGGATACGGAATTCGATGCATCAGAAGTTTCTTGTCTTCAAATTGATCAGTCTGATTCGCAAGCACTGCAAGCTTTTCCCTCTGATTTGGCTCAAGCTACGGAACAGGATACCTCATTACGATTTCTCAAATAGTGCATTCTGCTGGGTCGGACTCGTAATGCAAAATCGATTTCCGACGCAGTAGTACGACAACAACATTCTCAACGCAACAGCCTTTCTTTTTAGAATGGTGAAATTTTATTGCATACTTCTAATGAGTAAACTAATCTCGTAATTTCCTCTTTACTGCAGCACACTATTTTGAAACTTGTACACAGAGAACATCGGCGAATTGTTAAAACTAAGCAACCTGTGCGCCAGCACTGCACGTGGCTCGGTCTTGCCAAACAGACTGAACTAATTGTATAGAGTCACGCATGCGCAGACAGGTAGTTCCGTGCAAAGTGTTTCTCAATCGGCCTCGACATGACGGTCCTTCGTAACAGATGCCTGTTAATTTTGTGCGTCCTTTCTGGAATAATCTTGGCTTATTATCCTCGATGCATACGGTAGATTTCTGTCATTCCAGAGACTTCGGCAACTAGCACCATTCTTATAAATGCACTCGCTTCCGTAATTTGTTTAGAAGACTCATAAAAAACAATCGTTTGGGACAATGGTCGGCAGTTTCCTTCATTCGAATTTTAACAGTTTTGCCAATTAAATGAAATTCAACACATCATAATGACTCCGTTCTCACCTCAGTCGAACGGTGAAGCCGAAAGTTACGTTCAAACTTTCAAGGATTAAAAAAAAAAAAATGTGTGTGAAAACTTATGGGACTTAACTGCTAAGGTCATCAGTCCCTAAGCTTACACACTACTTAATCAACACTATCCTAAGGACAAACACACACACCCATGCCCGAGGGAGGACTCGAACCTCTGCCGGGAACAGCCGCACAGTCCATGACTGCAGCGCCTCAGGGGACTAATAACCTCAGCAGTTGAGTCCCATAGTGCTCAGAGCCATTTGCAGCGCCCCAGACCGCACGGCTAATCCCGCGCGGCGTCAAGGCTTCTCACTCGAGGGTGAATACTTTGTTGATGTTTCTCAGCACCTGTCGCAGTCTTTCACGACGCTTCGCCAGCGGAATTGTTACATGGTCGACACGATTCCAACATACTGCATCAGACACCATTTCCAGAACTAAGTTTCACACAAAAGACAGAATGTTTTATCTCATCTCTAACAAACATCACAACTAGGAATCTGGCACCGCCACTCAGACGACTGCCCGAGCTCGTCTTACCGTGCTGGTCGCAACAGGCACACTTCGACGGCTTCGCATTCTTGATTACGGTGACCATGCTGTAGATTTTCATGTTTCAGAAACGCTGCCTGCAACCCAAATTGCTGCCCCCGAGCAGCCTTTTTCTCGTGCTTCTATATCTACATCTACATACATACCCGGAATCCACCATACGGTGCGTGGCGAAGGGTACGTCGTACCACACTTAGCACATCTTTTCTCCCTGTTCCACTCACAAACAGAAAACGAGGGAAAAATGACTGCCTATATGCCTCTGTACGAGCCCTAACCTCTCTTATCTTATCTTTGTGGTCTTTCCGCGAAATATAAGTAAAATTGTACTGCAGTCACCCTCAAATGCTGGTTCTCTAAATTTCCTCAGTAGCGATTCACGAAAAGAACGCCTGCTTTCCTCCAGAGACTCCCACCCGAGTTCCTGAAGCATTTCCGTAACACTCGCGTGATGATCAAACCTACCTGTAACAAATCTAGCGGCCCACCTCTGAATTACTTCTATGTCCTCCCTCAATCCAACCTGATAGGGATCCCAAACGCTCGAGCAGTACTCAAGAATAGGTCGTATCAGTGTTTTATAAGCAGTCTCCTTTACAGATCAACCACATCCACCCAGAATTCTACCAATGAACCGAAGACGACTATGCGCCTTCCCCACAACTGCCATTACATGCTTGTCCCACTTCATAACGCTCTGCTTAACGTTGGGGTACGTGGTTGACGTTCGGACACATGGGTCTACAGAATTTCTGACATGGAGGTCGACTCCTACCTGCCTGCGTCACTGCTGCCGCAGCTACAGCATCCATCGCCATTCACAGCGACAGTCAGACATCGATCGTGGTTCGCTGTGCAGCCCCCGGGGTCCTCACCAGCGCCAATGCCGCACCCGACTGTGTCGCTGCGTTGGTGCCCTGCCACTGGTTTTTCGGTAGATGTTCGCTGTGGTTTGCAAGGCTGATGTTGAGACAAGGATTTGTTGGGGCTACGTGCCATCGTGCGCGACCAACTTCTTCAACTGCACCATGCCACAGATCTTCCCTGCGTCGTCGCCCGCGCTGACACCGTGCAACACTGGTTGCAGATTTGAGAGAATGCAGGAGCGACGGTGTCTTTGATTGCCGCACGAGGCGCGCTGCTTGCAGGCGCGTCTGCGTGGAAAATGCAACTTGTAAACTGCATGCCAGCTGGCCGAGGTGAGCATGGCTGTCACCAGAATTCGCCGTCGTTCGACGGGTGGCGCCATGGACACCACCAGAGAACGCTGTTTTTCGCGTCGGCTTGTCGCACGCAAACGTAGCTCTTCATGCATTAAGACCTGGTAGTCAAGGAAGGCAGGATTCGGTTGCGATTGTGGAAGGGGCCGTAATCAGTTACTATTGGTTCCCTTTTGCAAATTACACACATTTATTTTAAGACGGTAATTCCAGACTCAGCAATAAATATAGATATTATATGTTATTAATGAAGGAATAAACAACTGTGTAATTAATAATCCTTTCAGTGCGTTACAATTTACCAAATGAGCATAAAATATAAAAACAGCAAATAATGTTTTAAAAACAAGACAATGTGATCCCAATTAGAATTTTAAGGCAAGTAACCACAGTCACAGCAGATGGCCTTTAACACCAAGAATGGCAATTATAAAAAAAAATTAACAAACATACTGTAAAACAGCAATGCAATAGCAAAGGTTACTTAAAAGGAAAAAAAAACAGGCAACTGATCACCAAACGGGTGAGACGAAATGATAATGAATTTGGTAGCACAACAATTTATACCTCCTGTAACGCCAAGAATGGCAATTATATAAAAAAATTAGAAGCATACAACAAAACAACAAACACAATAGGTCGGCCGCGGTGGCCGTGCGGTTCTAGTCACAAACCTTTGACATCGCTTTTTCGTCCGAACAAGCCTGTGCCTCCACGTACAGCGCAGAAATTGATTCGCTGGTCTATTTTCCTCTCGCAGTACCGCTACGATATCTTTTATCGGTTCACTGCTAAGCACGGAAACGCCGATGCGTTGTCCCGTTTGCCTGTTGCTGAGGATAGAGCATTCGATTCTTCCGAACTTGCTTGCATGTTCATTGATGCGGAAACCGATGACGTGGTCCAATCGTTTCCGATTGATTTTCGTCGTGTAGCTACTGCCACAGCTGCTGACCCTGTCCTTGCTACCATTCTGCGTTTTGTTGTTACGCAATGGCCCTTGTCAAAGCCACGGATCGAGGATCCGTTGGTTCGCAGATTTTTTGCTCACAAGGATATACTTTTTGTACGACGTGGTGTTTTACTGTTGCGTTCTGATAATGATCAGTCCAGGGTCGTGGTCCCACGTTCATTACAGTCCTCTGTCTTACGACTTCGCCACCAAGGACATTGGGGTATAGTGAGAACGAAACAACTTGCTCGTCAGTGCTGTACTTGGTTCGGAATCGATGCTGCGATTACGAATATGTGCTCTTCTTGCATGGCGTGTGCCGAACAACAATCAGCACCGCCGCGGAAATTCTTTGCATGGCCTAAAGCCACTTCCCCTTGGCAACGCTTATACATCGATTTTGCTGGTCCCTTCTGGAATGCTCGATGGTTGGTTGTGGTAGATTCATTCAGTAATTTTCCTTTTGTTGTCCGGATGTCTTCCACGACGTCATCTGCCACCATCCAAGCGTTATCCGTTATCTTTTGCATTGAAGGTCTTCCACAGAATATTGTTTCCGACAATGGCCCACAATTCATGTCCGCAGAATTTCAATCATTCTGCAAGGCCAGTGGTATTCAACATCTGATGGCTCTGAGCACTATGGGACTTAACATCTATGGTCATCAGTCCCTAGAACTTAGAACTACTTAAACCTAACTAACCTAAGGACATCACACAACACCCAGTCATCACGGGGCAGAGAAAATCCCTGACCCTGCCGGGAATCGAACCCGGGAACCCGGGCGCGGGAAGCGAGAACGCTACCGCACGACCACGAGCTGCGGACTCAACATCTGACGTCCGCGCCGTTTTCGCCTCAGTCAAACGGTGCCGCTGAACGATTGGTCCGGACTTTCAAGTCACAGATGTTGAAGTTGAAAGAGTCGCATTCTAGGCAGGACGCGTTATTGCTCTTTTTGTCCTCGTATCGCTCTCAGCCCCGCGATGGTCGCTCGCCAGCTGAGTTGCTTCACGGTCGCCCTCATCGAACCTTGATGTCTTTGCTCCATCCGCCGCATCAGGTTCCTGTGCAGCGGCAGACACCTGCTTTTGCCCCAGGCGACGTTGTCTACTACCGCCACTATCGAGGTTCACCGCGTTGGCTCGAAGGGCGCATTCTTAGCTGCCTCGGACGCGCTATGTATCTGGTTTTGGGGGCCTCTGGTGAGGTGTGCCGGCATCTCAACCAGCTGCGCCTCTGTCGTCGCATGGGATCTGCCGCTCCCCGTCTGCTTTCAGCAACGGTGCCGTCCGGTCAGCGCCCTGGGGACCCATCTACTGGCTCGCCTCATCCCCAGGTGTTACCGACGATGCCTTCCATTTTGCCCCATGGCGACGCGCCGCCGCTGCCTGTTCTCCCGCCGGCGACGCCCGCAGTGGACGCGTCGCTGCAACCGCCGGGCGCCTCCCTGGGTCACGCGCCGCCGATCGCTTCCCGTGACCAGATGTCCTCCGCCATGGAACTCTTGCCCGCTCCGGACAATATGTCGTCTTCGCCCGTCGGGTGCCCCAGCCCGATGGAGGTCGACCCTTCGGCCCCTCCTGTCTCTCTACGGGCGCATACACCGCATGTTGGTGTGCACCCTGGAGCAGGTTTTCAGGCGTTTCCTAGCTCCCCGCGGTCCGAATGGCAGGGTGCGGGTGGCACAGCCTCGCCTGTTGTTAGGCGCGCCACCTCGTCGCATACGTCAACATGGCCTTAAGTTACGTTGTGCAAGACGCGACAGTTGGCTGCGACTGCGACGCTGCCCCCTCCTCTCCTCTTTTCCCACCCTGGCAGACGGCGACTACGGCCGCAACACGGCTGGAGTCGTCGCTGTTTCCCAAGCTCCTGTCGGCGGCGGCGGATTCAAATACATAAGAAAAATAAGAATTCCGATTTTCTTGCTGTAAAAAATACTGTATGTTAATGCAACAAAGTTACATCGGCTCCCAGAGTTAGTTTTTCGATACAGATTCTCCTTTTACTTTAAAAAATTGAAAAGTATCTCTTCCGGTTTTGCGTGTTTTTTTCGCTGTATATTACTTCTCTATCAATTGTGAGGAAAGTAAAAGGCACAAAAAATTGATGTTTGCGTATCTTACAGTTTCACATCACAGCTTGATAATGAGGTGTCTATTTTTCCGATATTCGTCACAGTTATTCCGATACTTAATTTACAAGCGACCTACTGCACAAAATTTGAATTGTGTACAGTGAAAAATGTGGTCGCTGGCTACTTTACGTATGGTTCACGTTAGGTCATACATCGTTGCCGATGGAAAGAAGCTAACATATCGAAATTATTTTTAAAGTTGAGATCAGAATGATATCGATCTCCGTTTCCGAGATTTGGGCTCATATATCTCCGGGAGCGTCGCGACTAGCCGCCAGTTCTGCGACGCGCAACGAGAATCGTGTGGTCATCACACGATAGAGAATGCATTTGTTTTGTTTCGCTGACACATTTGGACCTAATGAAACCATTTTATGTCATATATTTCTCCGGTATGAGTTACTAATATTTCTCCATATGCTTTTGACAATTTCATTTAAAATGCCACGAAATGTAGGTTTCTTAAAGCCAAGTGATCAAGCAGAACCCATTTTCTTGGTTTTGCTGAGGCATCTGAACCTGTTCCAAGCTTTCTTTCTCGTTTATTTCTCTGATACGAGTCCCGAATATTCCTCCATCTGTTTTTGCACATTTCACCTAAAATTCCAATGAAAGATAAGTTTATTAACAATAAGCGCACGATAGCGTCATTGCATTGTTTCAAGTTCTTGACAACAAGATAGGGTTACACCTTAAACATCTCTAGAATTTTCATTCTGAACGTCTACAGTATACACTGGCAGAAATGTGGAAGAAATAATGTCCGTGCTTGTTCACAAAATTTCCCCAAATTATACTTGTCAGTTTCTCCCATGCAGAAACTTTTGGAACAAGCTAAGGCAACTTTCATAGCCGACGGACTCTTTATTCCCATCCAAATGAACTTCCATATTCTTACTATATTCTGACAGCATACATCGTTATGGATGACATGAACATTTAATCTTGCCAAGCTGCACTCAAAAGATGACTCCAGGATTTACAAAAGACGAATTTCAATTGTGAACTGTGTCAGACCAAAAGGGCCTTGTAAAACAGTAGTGCACTTTTGGCACAAGTTTTTTGAGCACCGTCTTCTACCAATGAATTGAAGTGAATGTGACAAATTACTTATTGCAGCATACTGTTTGCGCAATCTGTTGAGAAACGCCTTCCTCAAAAACGAACATCTATTGATTACAGAAAGCTGTACAACAATCTGATGGTGGTTTTTCACAACTAGAAGGTATCATCAAGACACCAATGTACCGTTTACTTTCAAAGTGAAGGTATTGTAAAATGTAACTTTCTCGTTGTACTTTACATTGTTCATTTTATAATGCACTTGCCGTTTTAAATTTTTATCGTCACAAAAAAGAGTAATGCGAAAATTGACCTTCAAGTTCATTTTCATCATTCTAATTCTACATGTACACGGATTATACTGATTTTCATAACAGGCCTGAAAAATTTGCATTAATGGGAAAATATTATATATTTCACTCACCTGCCAGTTTCAACTGTGGACCAATTTCTTCCCAAATTCTGTCTCTGAACATAGTGTCTCTATATTTAGGGTTCTTCAAATCGTAAAGGCAAGGATGTTGCGAGACCAGCTCACAGAGCATCACATCCTGTGAGTGGCTCATTTCAGTTTTCCTTGACTGGCTCGACATCTTTCTGGCAGCCGTGCGTCTTTGTGTCGTCCGACTTCCGTCGCAACACTGCTCACTGGTGCAGTGCTGCGGCAGCTGCCGCAACAGTCGCGCGTCGCATCCCAAACTCGAACTGCGCATGCGCCAGCAGGCAACTTGTGACGTCACGTAGCGACCCGTCGCAGTCGCTAGTGTGCGTCGCGTCTTGGACAACGTACCTTTATGGCACAACCGTCCGCCGATTTGCGGGGGAGGAATGTAGTGTCACCGCCAGACACCACACTTGCTAGGTGGTAGCCTTTAAATCGGCCGCGGTCCGTTAGTATACGTCGGACCCGCGTGTCGCCACTATCAGTGATTGCAGACCGAGCGCCGCCACACGGCAGATCTAGAGAGATGTCCTCGCACTCGCCCCAGTTGTACAGCCGACGTTGCTAGCGATGGTTCACTGACAAATTACGCTCTCATTTGCCGAGACGATAGTTAGCATAGCCTTCAGCTACGTCATTTGCTACGACCTAGCAAGGCGCCATTATCAATTGCTAATTATCTTGTGATGCATGTACCGTCAGACCGATGTTCACCAATTATGGATTAAAGTTAAGTATTCCAGAAGCTACGTACTATTTTTGCTACTATAAAGACCTTGCCTGTTCCAGACCTCACGCCATCCTGCGTGAACATAAACGAGTGCCTTTCGGCCTCCCGTCCTTGTGGATTGGCTGTCTTGCCAGTCCACAAAAACGTCTGTATTCCTTTTTGCCTGCTTCATTTACTGCATTTTTATATTTTCTCCTTTCATCAATTAAATTCAATATTTCTTCTGTTACCCAAGTATTTCTACTATCCCTCGTCTTTTTACCTACTTGATCCTCTGCTACCTTCACTACTTCATCCCTGAGAGCTACCCATTCTTCTTCTACTGTATTTCTTTCCCCCATTCCTGTCAATTGTTCCCTTATGCTCTCCCTGAAACTCTGTACAACCTCTGGTTCTTTCAGTTTATCCAGGTCCCATCTCCTTAAACTCCCACCTTTTTGCAGATTCTTCAGTTTTATCTACAGTTCATAACCAATAGATTGTGGTCAGAGTCCACATCTGCCCCTGGAAATGTCTTACAATTTAAAACCTGGTTCCTAAATCTCTGTCTTACCATTATATAATCTATCTAATACCTTCTAGTATGTCCAGGATTCTTCCATGAATACAACCTTCTTTCACGATTCTTGAACCAAGTGTTAGCCATGATTAAGTTATGCTCTGTGCAAAACTCTACCAGGCGACTTCCTCTTTCATTTCTTAGCCCCAATCCATATTCACCTACTATGTTTCCGTCTCTACCTTTTCCTACTTTCGAATTCCAATCACCCATGACTATTAAATTTTCGTCTCCCTTCACTACCTGAATAATTTCTTTTATCTCATCATACATTTCTTCAGTTTCTGCATCATATGCAGAGCTAGTTGGCATATAAACTTCTACTACTGCAGTAGGCGTGGGCTTCGTGTCTATCTAGGCCACAATAATGCGTTCACTATGCTGTTTGTAGTAGCTTACCTGCAAACCTATTTTTTTATTCATTATTAACCCTACTCCTGCATTACCCCTATTTGATTTTGTGTTTATAACCCTGTATTCACCTGACCAAAAGTCTTGTTCCTCCTGCCACCGAACTTCGCTAATTCCCACTATATCTAACTTTAACCTATCCATTTCCCTTTTTAAATTTTCTAATCTACCTGCCCGGTTAAGGGATCTGACGTTCCACACTCCGATCCGTAGAACGCCAGTTTTATTTTTCCTGATAACGACGTCCTCTTGAGTAGTCCCCGCCCGGAGATCCGAATGGGGGACTATTTTACCTCCGGAATATTTTACCCTAGAGGACGCCATCATCTTTTATCCATACAGTAAAGCTGCATGCCCTCGGGAAAAATTACGGCCGTAGTTTCCCCTTGCTTTCAGCCGTTCGCAGTACCAGCACAGCAAGGCCGTTTTGATTAATGTTGCAAGGCCAGATCAGTCAACTATCCAGACTGTTGCCCCTGCAACTACTAAAAAGGCTGCTGCCCCTCTTCAGGAACCACACGTTTGTCTGGCCTCTCAACAGATACCCCTCCGTTGTGGTTGCACCTACGGTACGGCCATCTGTATCGCTGAGGCACGCAAGCCTCCCCACTAACGGCAAGTGCATGGTTCATGGGGAAGGAAGTTTCTCTACTTGAATCCGAATGTACTCAACTTCAAGCTAGTAGGATCCAGTCTACGACGAGGTCGTGCACCCTCGTGACCACAGGCCTTCGATGCAGCAGTCCATGCGTGCCACCAGTGGTCCCGGCGTGTTCCCGCACTGCTCGGACCTGGCTCCTCTGAGTCCCCAACCGAACTCCACACTGACTCGACCTGGAAGAACAACGACGTCACCCCAAAGATAGGGCCACAGTTGCTACGTAACGATAACCGCTGCTGCTGCCACTAGCGGACAGGACACGGTTTCGAAACCGAATGGTGCCAATCAACACGAGGAGAAGACAAACAACCACAACCGTGCCAACCAAACGATACCGTCTGGCCTCCAACAGAGGACGGAAACCTACAAACAGAACCAATGCGAGTCGCAGCACGGCTCCTGCATCTTTTTAAGATGCCACAAACCGAGCTGCGCTCGAGATCTGGTTAGACTCTCAGTGATAACAGAAGGACCTAACACTATCCTGCTACTTATCTGATAGTAGCTAGAAAGTCATTGTACATTACATCAGTGATCCACAGTACTGAACTATATTGCATCACATCTGTGCAAGTGTTACACCCAAGGACAACAAAGTTACGTATAGTTACATCAACTTGCGAATAGTGTAAGTAAATATGCTCATGTTTTAACCATTCAATAAATGTTTAAGGGTCTCTATCACCCTGTACCACTACAGACACAACAACTAAATGCTTGTAAGCTGCTTATTGCACCTGATTGCTTTGTTCATTGTCAGTTCTATGTTACAAACATCGATTTACAGCTTACACGTTCATTTCATTAAGTGGAAACTTTTTTCAAGGTTTTCCGCAATTCCTGGCAACCGTTCAATGACGATAATTTTTGTACACAGCAGTATTTTCAGGGCGCATCTCATCCTGCTGCCACATAATGAATTATGGAAAGTCTTGGTCACAGTTTAATTTATTGATGCGTTTGATCATCGAGAGAACACAGAAAGAACTGCAAGAACGAGAAACACAGTCACACAGCATTGGACAATTAAGGTGCTGAAGACAGCTCATAAATGCCTTGCGTCCCATGAGCAGTAGTCAGTATTCAGCGATATGATAGCATGATCATTCGAAACAAAAATTCCAATATACACTGGCTCTAAAGTGCATACTTTAAGAGCTAAGAGCATTTGTCACTGCTACTCTTAAACATATTTCAACTGAACAAGTTCTAGTAGCACATAAGGTACGCGTTTTATAGCCGTTTACTGCGCACTTTCGCTACTAATAATCGTTCCTGTCATATGTCTGAATATTGGCTATTGTTCACTGGACACTTTGCTTGTTTTGTTGAATATTAATTCCTCCCAAAATACGGAAATCGGAGCTTGCACTAGAATAGATTTGCTTCACGGTATCGAGGGTGAGAAACTGCTTGTATCCCTGAGGGTAGTCATTTATAGACGATGTTCACTGCACATTTTTCTTCCAAACAGTCGTTCCTACCATATGTCTGAACACTGGCCGTCTGTACTGGCATAACCTGTATATGAAGACTTAGTGAGAAGCCACCAGGCTTCATCCGCAGGATGATTGAGCTCCCCATGCCTCTGGTTTTTATGCAGCCCACAAAACCTTCAAAACCCACATACAATATTTTGATATTCTCTTGATTGGTACATGCAAACTACTACTCCGCAGAAATAATGAACAGGACGTTGCCATGTTATTCAAGAAGAACATGTCTGAAAGTCACTTTTGCACTTTTTTTTAATAATTCGAAGCTACAGTGTTTAGCGAAAGTGCTCCTCAGTATAAAATTTAACTACATTAAATTCCCCACAAATTCATTTTTTCTGAAGGGCTAACAGTTCTTGAATAATGAGGGAGAGAATAAAAAATGCTGCGTGTGGTATTTGATGGTGTGGCGGGTTGCATAAAAGCCAAGGGTAGATTCGGGGATTCAGCGTTTAGTGAACACAGGGTCGTCGTAGCGAGATTGGACATTTGCAATCCCCAAATCCTGGAAAAATAAGCGAAACATATACCTATTCAAAAATACATAAACATTTACTTGACGCCTTCCTAAGAGGCAATCTCCACGCATTCCAAATTAATAATGTAAGTGTAGACCAGACGTGGCTTAAATTCAAAGAAATAGTATCGGCAGCAACTGAGAGATTTATACCGAGTAAATTAACAAACGACGCAGCTGGTCCTCCTCGCTACACAAAACGGGTTAGAACACTGTTGCAGAAACAACAAAACAAACATGCCAAATTTAAACAGACAGAAAATCTCCAAGATTTGGTGATGTTTTACGGAAGCTCGAAATTTAGCGCGACTTTAATGCGAGATGCTTCTAATAGTTTCCACAACGAAACTTTGTCTCGGAACCTGGCAGAAATTCCAAACAGATTCTGATCGTATGTGAAGTACGTTAGTGGCAAGAAACAATCAATGCCTCCTCTGGGCGATTGCAATCGAGATACTATCGAAGACGGTGCTCTGAAAGCAGAGTTACTAAACAAGACTGCGGAAATGCCTTCACAAAAGAAGACGAAGCAAATATTCCAGTATTCGAATCAAGAACACCTGGCAACATGAGTAACGTAGAAGTAAATATCCTCGGTGTAGTGGAGCAACTTAGATCACTTAAGAAAAGCAAGTATTCTGGTCCAGGTTTTATACCAATTAGGTTCCTTTCGGAGTATGCTGATGCATTAGCTCCATACTTAGCCATCATATACAACCGTTCGCTCAACGGAAGATCCGTACCCAAAGACTGGAAAGTTGCGCAGGTCAAACCAATATTCAAGAAAGGTAGTAGGAGCAATCCAGTAATTTTTAGGTGGGCCTGTTATCGTTAACGTCGATATGCAGCAGGATTTTGGAACATAAATTGTGTTAGAACATTAAGAATTACCTCTAACTAAATGGTCTACTGACAGACAGTCAATATGAGTTTAGAAAACATTGTTCCTGTGAAACACAATTAGCACTTTATTCACATGAAGCGTTGTGTGCTATTGACAAGGGATTTCTGATCGATTCCGTATTTCTGGTTTTCCGGAAGACTTTTGACACGGTATCACACAAGCGGCTGGTAGTGAAATTACGTGCTTATGGAATATCGTCTCAGTTAGGTGACTGGATTTGTGATTTCCTGTCAGTGAGGTCACAGTTCGTAGTAATTCAAGAAAAATCAACGAGTGAAACAGAAGTGATTTCTGGCATTCCCCAAGGGGGTGTTATAGGCCCTTTCCCGTTCTTTATCTATATAAAGGACTTGGGAGACAATCTGAGCAGCCGTCTTCGGTTGTTTGCAGATGGCGCTGTCGTTTATCGACTAATGAAGTCATCAGGAGATCAAAACAAACTGCAGAGCGATTTAGAAAAGATATCTGAATGGTGCGAAAAGTGGCAGTTGACCCTAAATAACGAAAAGTGTGAGGGCATCCACATGAGTGCTATAAGGAACTCGTTAAACTTTGTTTACACGATAAATCAATCTAATCTAAAAGCCGCAAATGCAATTAAACACGTAGCTATAGCAATTACGAAAAACTTCATTTGGAAGGAAGACAGAAAATGTTGTGTGGAAGGCTAACCAAAGACTGCGTTAATTGGCAGGGCACTTAGAAAATGTAACAGACCTACTAGGGAGACTGCCTACACTACGCTTGTCCGTCCCCTTTTAGAATACTACAGCGCGGTGTGGGATCCTTACCAGACAGGACTGACGGAGTACATCGAAAAAGTTCAAAGAAAGGCAGCACGTTTTGTATTATCGCGATATATCGGATAGAGCGTCACAGAAATGATAAAGGATTTCGGCTGGAGATCATTAAAAGAAAGGCGTTTTTCGTTGCGAAGGAATCTTCTCACGTAACTCCAATCACCAACTTTCTCCTCTGAATGCGAAAATATTTTGTTGACACCGCCCAACATAGGAAGGAACGATCAGCACTATAAAATAAGGGAAATCAGAGCTCGTACATAATGATATAGGTGTTCATTCTTTCCACGCGCTATACCAGACTGGAATAATAGACAATTATGAAGGTGGTTCGATGAACCCTCCGTCGGGCACTTAAATGTGATTTGCAGAGTATCCATGTAGATGTAGATGTAGATGCAGCTGAATGACCCTGTTAGTTATGAGCTGCACTTATTTGTGCACTGTAGTGTAGCTGTGTCACTCGTTCTAGAGTTTCTTCCTATGTTCTGACGATGATGTGTCGAAATGCCTCAATAAATTAATTGCGACCAAGACCTTCCACAATTCGTAAACACTTTAGTGTACAGCTTTTAATGATCTTGTCTCTGGCTTTTTCAATCAGGAACCAGCTCCGAATATTCGCCTACGTCATACATCGAAGCATTTCTCTCTCGAATGGTCTCATAGTGCTACTCATCCCGTCCGATTAATCTGTTACGTGCATCGTGGTGTAAGCTTATTGTCATATCGCTGGCTTAGTTGTGGAGTATCTTTGCGGGCAGCCGCGTCTGTAGTGAGTCGAGCACGGAACACGGAATTGTGATGTTGTGTAGTGTGTAGCTCTGCATGTGAGAGGCATTGTTAGCATGGAAGTTGAAGTGTTGCTACAAGTGTTATTACAGTAAAGTGATAAAATAAGTAAACGATTCAGAGGGAAGTGCGTCAAGAAGTAATTTAAAAATGAGGAGTGCTACTGATAACGTATTTGTGTATCCTCTCGTTGCGTGTCGTACAGTACAGTATCAATCATCCGCGCCGTGTTCGGTCTCCCAGAATGAACTGATGTGAATCAGTAATACTATTTACCACAAAAGAGTGCAGTCAAGTGCCAGTGTCTTGTAGCGAGCGTGAGAACGTGCGTTCCATCATCGCGTTCCGCATCATCAACAATCAACAGCGCCGGGACGGTTATGCGCACGCTCGTACAACTGAAGAACTGTGAACTGTAAATTTAACTTTGTGAAGAGTGTTAAAATTCATTACTAGTGTCAAGGAGGACTGGTGCCAAATATCTGTGTATGCATGGCGAGCGTAAGAACTTTCGTTCGATTACTCGGCTTTCGCATCATCATCAATCGTCCGCGCCGCGTTCGGTACGTCTACGCTCGTGCAAGTGGACAGATAATCATCAAGACTGTCAGTTGTTGTTGTTGTTGTTGTGGTCTTCAGTTCTGAGACTGGTTTGATGCAGCTCTCCATGATACTCTATCCTGTGCAAGCTTCTTCATCTCCCAGTACCTACTGCAGCCTACATACTTCTGAATCTCCTCAGTGTATTCATCTCTTGGTCTCCCTCTACGATTTTTACCCTCCACGCTGCCCTCCAATACTAAATTGGTGATCCCTTGATGCCTCAGAACATGTCCTACCAACCGATCCCTTCTTCTAGTCAAGTTGTGCCACAAGCTCCTCTTCTCCTCAATTCTATTCAATACCCATGATCTACCCATCTAATCTTCAGCATTCTTCTGTAGCACCACATTTCGAAAGCTTCTATTCTCTTCTTGTCCAAACTATTTATCGTCCATGTTTCACTTCCATACATGGCTACACTCCATACAGATAGTTTCAGAAATGACTTCCTGACATTTAAATCTATACTCGATGTTAACAAATTTCTCTTCATCAGAAACGCTTTCCGTGCCATTGCCAGTCTACATTTTATTTCCTTCGACCATCATCAGTTATTTTGCTCCCCTAATAGCAAAACTCCTTTACTACTTTAAGTGCTTCATTTCCTAATCTAATTCCCTCTTCATTACCCGATTTAATTCGACTACATTCCGTTATGGTCGTTTTGCTTTTGTTGATGTTCATCTTATATCCTTCTTTCGAGACACTGTCCATTCCGTTCAGCCTCTCTTCCAAGTCCTATGCTGTCTCTAACAGAATTACAATGTCATCGACGAACCTCAAAGCTTTTATTTCTTCTCCATGGATTTTAATACCTACTCGGAATTTTTCTTTTGTTTTCATCACTGCTTGCTCAATATACAGATTGAATAACATCGGGGAGAGGCTACAACCCTGTCTCACTCCCTTCCCAACCATTGCTTCCCTTTCATACCCCTCGACTCCTATAACTGCCATCTGCTTTCTGTACAAATTGTAAATAGCCTTTCGGTCCCAACTGTCAGCTGGGATAAACATTTATGACTTATAGTGTAAACAGTGCAACCTGTGATTTCCATATCGTCTCAGAGTATAGATGTTCATACCAGACGTAGGACAGTGTTGTGCTTGACATTGAGTGGCTCCCCTAAATTCGCTTGCATATTTCGATAGATAATTTCAGGTAAGGTAGCAGCAGTGTGGAGCAGAACAGTACGACCGCCGCGGGATTATCAGGTACGTGGTGTGGACGGGGCGCACGGTCACGAAACGAGAAGTCAGTTTAAGGTTTTTGGTTCAAACGGCTCTGAGCACTATGCGACTTAACTTCTGAGGTCATCAGTCGCCTAGAACTTAGAACTAATTAAACCTAACCAACCTAAGGACATCACACACATCCATGCCCGAGGCAGGATTCGAACCTGCGACCGTAGCGGTCGCTCGGCCCCAGACTGTAGCGCCTAGAACCACACGATCACTCCGGCCTGCGAAGTCAGTTTAAGGACCCCACCCGTTCGTACTCCCGGGCGTGTTACAGACGGCATCGGAGAGGTGTCGTTATCCACCCTCGGGGGCCGCCGATGTTACTTTCGTTGTAGTGGCAGCAGCTGGTAGGTGCACAGTGGTGTGACGTGGTGCGGCAGCCAGCAGGTGGCCGTGACGGCTGGTGGCTGATGTCTGCCGGCTCCCTAGTGAAGCGGACGGCCCGGCAGACGCCAGACGCCAGATTGCTATTCAGCGCGGACGCCGCAATCACGCCCGGACAGCCCGCCGGCTTCATCTGGCCGCAGGTGCTGCCAACGCCGCACCGACAAATTGCCCTCCGGGTCGGTGCGCCGCCGGCCGCTCTGCGCTGCCCGGGAATTAAATCGCATTAATCAGCAGCAAGGGGGGAGGGGAGGGAGAAGGGGCAGCGTGGTGGCGTCACCAGCGGTCTGCAGGCCTAAGCCGAGGTCCACCTTGCACTGCACCACCCAAAATACAGCGATGACAATGGAACATGTTGCACCGTACACACCTTCGCCGAAATCTACGAAACACATCCTCCACTATTCCCATGCCGTTGTAAAACGTCTATTAAATTATGAATCACCTCGAAGGGAACGATCTATAGATACGTAATCAGCATGGTTTCAGGAAACATCGTTCTTGTGCAACGCAGCTAGCTCTTTATTCGCACGAAGTAATGGCCGCTATCGTCAGGGGGTCTCAAGTTGTTTCCGTATTTCTAGATTTCCGGAAAGCTTTTGACACCGTTCCTCACAAGTGACTTCTAATCAAGCTGCGGACCTATGGGGTATCTCAGTTGTGCGACTGGATTCGTGATTTCCTGTTAGGAAAGTCGCCGTTCGTAGTAATAGACGGCAAATCATCGAGTAAAACTGAAGTGATATCAGGTGTTCCCCAGGGAAGCGTCCTGGGACCTCTGCTGTTCCTGATCTATATACATGACCTGGGTGACAATCTGAGCAGTTTTCATAGGTTGTTCGCAGATGATGCTGTAATTTACCGTCTAGTAAGGTCATCCGAAGACCAGTAACAGTTGCAAAGCGATTTAGGAAAGATTGCTGTATGGTGTGGCAGGTGGCAGTTGACGCTAAATAACGAAAAGTGTGAGGTGATCCACATGAGTTTCAAAATAATTCCATTGGAATTAGATTACTCGATAAATAGTACAATTCTCAAGGCTGTCAATTCAACTAAGTACCTGGGTGTTAAAATTACGAACAACTTCAGTTGGAAAGACCACATAGATAATATTGTGGGGAAGGCGAGCCAAAGGTTGCGTTTGATTGACAGGACACTTAGAAGATGCAACAAGTCCACTAAAGAGACAGCGTACGCAACACTCGTTTGTCCTCTGTTAGAATATTGCTGCGCGGTGTGGGGTCCTTACCAGGTGGGATTGACGGAGGACGTCGAAAGCGCGTAAAAAAGAGCAGCTCGTTTTGTATTATCACGCAATAGGGGAGAGAGCGTGTCAGATACGATACGCGAGATGGGATGGACGTCATTAAAGCAAAGACGTTTTTCGTCGCGGTGAAATCTACCTACGAAATTTCAGTCACCAACTTTCTCTTCCGAATGCGAAAATATTTTGCGGAGCCCAACCTACGTAGGTAGGAATGATCATCAAAATAAAATAAGAGAAATCAGAGCTTGAACAGAAAGGTTTAGGTGTTCATTTTTCCCTCGCACTGTTCGGGAGTGGAATGGTAGAGAGATATTATGATTGTGGTTCGATGAACCCTCTGCCAAGCACTTAAATGTGACTTGCAGGGTAATCATGTAGATGTAGATGTAGAAATACCTGGACGTCAACAGAACAGAACGAAACGGACTGTCAAACACTGAGGTCTTGAGTCAAGACAGAATATCACCACAACCTCACATCGCTTCGCCCAGTTACTGTGAAACTAAGGTTAAGACATAGCATTCGGGATACAAAAGTTGTAGATAGGACAAAAATTAATAGACTAATAATAGTAATGTTTGTTACCCGCCAGGATAGCCGAGAGCGCTAACGCGCCGCATCCTGGACTCGGGTAACCGCGCCGGCCGCGGATCGAATCCGCCCGGCGGATTAACTACGACGGCCAGCCTGGATGTTGTTTCTACCCGGTTTTCCACGTCCTACTAGGTGAATACTGGTCTGGTCCCCACGTCCCGCCTCAGTTACACGGCTCGCAGACATTTGAAACGCATTCACACTATTTCCAGATTTACACTAGATGCAGACAGGTGGGGTACACTAATTCCGTCCCAGGGGGTATGGGGTGGCGGCAGGAACGGCATCCGGCCACCCCTTAAAATTAACCGCGACAAATCCGTTCTTAACCCTGCCGACCCTGCGCACAATGCGGGCTAAAGGCAGTAGCAAAAGAAAAAGCAAAGGAATAATGGTAATGAAACTTCCTGGCAGATTAAAACTGTGTGCCCGACCGAGACTCGAAGTCGGGGCCTTTGCCTTTCGCGGGCAAGCGCTCTACAATTTTTACCCCGCTTTAGACAAGCGGTGTAGTTGGAAACGAAGATCTTCATTATTCTTGTACACGTTTTTAGAGGCCTTCATCCTGCCTCTCATTTCACAAAAGTAAACGAATGCTTACGTTCCTTACGATACGAATGTACTGTCAGTAGAGGTTTGTAGTTAGTCGCTTAACAGTGAGCTTATGGGGCTATTTTGTGCAACTATTAAATGCATTGTGGGTTGAACGTTTTCGTTATTCAGCCCTATTGCTTATGTTAATTATCAGCCAAGATTAAAAGCAAATTTTGGGCACATTATGGTCACGTAATCGATTAGCAAAGTGAACAGTTGGTCAATCAACAGCTGGTTTGGTCTACATGAATGTCCTTGCTTCCTTATTCTTTTGTTAAAGCACTTTATACTGTCTCTCTCTTAACCCTGTGGCACATAGTGTCCACTGCTCTGGATAACTATGAATGGTCGCCTCTTTGACGTTTTCAGTGAGTCTTTAGGCTACAAATGCATTCAGTGCCATCCGGGGCGTTATGTGGTGTCTGCCCTTTGAAGCTCCCTATCAATTTTGTGCCCTGTGTGCATTTGCAACGTTATGAGCTCGTTGTTGGTTAAACTTGACAAGAGTTAAGGCATTGAGCGAGATGGTCAGTCAGTGGCATGTTTTCTCCCTTTATTTGTAGACACATTGGCTGAGTCACACTGTGAGTAGTTTAGAGTGAGGGACCTAATCCACGCACTGCCAAAGCCATTTCTCAAAACAAGGAGAAGGAGTCCACAGTGCGCCGAAGCGGTTGCCACGAGCAAGGACGCAACTCACTTGTTTACTGAAGCAACTAGACGATGGAAGTTGAAAGTCCCAGAATAGATGTACCTCTTGACAATCTGGAGCCATGCCAGCCATTAACCAGCACACTCTATCCCTCTCCTTCCTCGCGTGAGAACGTCCAATTGAGTATACTCAAAATTTCTTACAGGGGCTTCAAAGAGTCGATTTCTCCTGAAGACCACTAGTAACACGTTTTTATTGGCTGAGGAAGTTCAGACAGCTCCTTTTTTTTAGCAAAATGCCGAGAAGAGGTGCGAAGAAAAGTTTTTGGAGACGCTGGGCTGAGATTTCGACGGGGCAGACGGTACTTGGCCCTGGTATGAGGTTCGCTGCAATCTGCAATGACGAATGGGAGTCGGATGACCACGCCTCTCTCTCTCTCTCTCTCTCTCTCCCTCTCTCCCTCTCTCTCAGCGCAGCAGCGCTCTTGCGTGGAGGCCAGTAGAGAGCTGAAAGTGGAGGTTCTGTGCAGAAGCAGCCAACACCACTGAGTGGGGCTAAATAGTTATTGAACTCTCAGAAGAAAACGCACTTTTGTAAATGTTGAACATTTACTTCAAAGGATAAGTCTGTGATTGTATGCATCAAGGGATGCTTTGATAGTCACTGAAAGTGACAAATATTAAAGGATTCCTGTGCCATAGGATTGTATCAATTTATCTCCTTATTCATTGATGTAATGAAGGTAACTAATACGTCATGTGTTGTAGTTCAGATGCGCCTTCTCCCAAAGTAACCATAGTAATCATAGAATCCACAACTATAGCTGCACGATTGCAGTTTCGTTTGGTCATAACAATTTTGATATTACGTACCTGGACACATAGCGTGGCGTTGGAGAGGGGGGGGGGGGTACAGTTTTGATTACCGATAGTTCACATGGGATTAGGCATTGAACCGACTAGCTAAGTCGAAGCCCACGTCGACGTCTTGCAAGAACTGACGGTGGTACGAGACTACCGCACAAACTTCTTTACAGCTTGCGTATCCACATTGCTGACACGAAAATAATGATCGCTTATATGACGACTTTCGTAGGATCTGTCGACCCACGGAGGAAGGGTGACAATGCGAAAATATTTGAAAATGCTGGAAGAACAGGTATTAGCTATAGGGGAACTCGGTTAATGTAACAATAGGTACAAGAACGAAGAAGAAAATGTGGCAATCAAGAGCGAGCCACATATTTTCATTGTGTGAGAAGTGTGGGGACAAAGGCAACAGTCGAATAGCCCTGCGCCGAGAAGGGTCCGGAGAGAAAGGGGCAACATGCTGTCTTGCCTGACTTGTTGAAAGACAACGTGTAACACCAATATCGATTTAAGTAGGTTATACTGCGCAACTGTGTGTATGTAACCATGAAGTGGTTGTTCTTTACTAATGAAGGTCATTGAATTGTCAGAGGGAAACTTAAAGTTTGTAATATAAATATTGTAAGAAAACTAAAGTATACTTAAAAATAATGGAATTTTGAGCTTTGAATGCTGCTTCATGCTTAGGGAATTTGAAATGTTTGGTATAAAATATGCAGGGATCCCCCTCCACTACGGAAGTGGTTTGGCGGTCGATCTGCGTGGCTACTTGGTGAGCACGTTATACAGTCAGCGGGTAGCCGTTGTACGGTTACCATCGAGGCTGCCAAGTGAGGCATTTGGAAGCTAATTTATATTGAAATTGCCTGGGATGTGGTTTTGGCTGTCGTATGGTGTTCTTGTTATTACGGGACGGCTCTGAAACGAGGATAATACATCTCCAAGAAGACTTTACAAAGGGCATTCAGCAGCAAGAGTGTGAGACCAGATAGCCGCCACGTGCTTCCCACCACTATTGTGCCACTGCTCCGCCTGCTTCAGGAACTCAGATATGTATCATAATATGGACCCGTATGTTTGTGTGAGTGGTTTTCAATAATAATTCCAGTGATATAAACATATGTTTGAACCTTAAAATTGCCCTGATCATGAAACCAATGTCGGGTCCCATCCTAAACGTGCAAAAGACCGAGTATCCTGTTTCTGAATAACTATTGATTTGTGTCTGCATTAAATGTGCCAACGTTCAGTGCCAAAGTGTATAAATGTTGCTAGTTAAATTACCTGCTTCACAGGTAGTGAGAAAGGCACACAAATTGAACTTATGCGAAAGCAATTTTGCTTTGATTATTACTATGAACTGCTTTCTGAACTTAATTGAACTTCATATTTGAATTATTTGCTTTAAAGTATGAACATATAAATTGTTTCAAGTGCGTTTAGAAATCAATATTGGCAAATTGCAATTTGTTACTGAAATAGTAGCAGAATTTACCTGTAAAGACAGTTTCAGTTTATGAGTCCCCTTTATATTCTTTTCTATTATAAGAGAGATAAACGGAATATTGCAATTGCTAAAGAAATCTGACACATTTCCATAATAGTAAGAGGATAAAAAATGTTTATGTTATATTTAACTTCATTTGTGGTGTCTGTATGTTAGCTAAACCATGGCTCTTGTCATGCCAAATTTTAGTCTCGTGATGACTTGAGTAACATCTTAGTGCTGAAATGGTTAATGTTTGAGATAGTAACTATTATTGCTATGAGTGGGACATCATTTAACTTCCTATGATTGCTGATTTGTGGAAATAGTAACTACTGCTACCCACTACTCAGTTCGTCCGGTAGTGGTGTGTATTCATTGCACTATTTAAAAGGTGCACCTCAGTTTCATTTTTCTTTAAACTTAATGTTTCAAATTATTATGCCTAATTAGGCTGGAGACCGTTTGTTGTTTCATTCACGTGAACTTCAGTGCTTTCATTACTTCCAAAATAAGGACTTTACTTTTCTATTAATTGCTATACATACAAAATCACTGTTCGGTACCCTCTACCCACTAGGTAAACACATGGCCAAAACATTCCTAAATTCCTCCCAGATGGTAACGCTAGCTTGCAGGAGAGCGTTGCATTTGGCGCCAACTTGCAGGATAGGGTTATAAACGTCATTAAGACTCTGAAGACAGGGCAGAGTCATCGGATTCCACACTTTAATACTGTAGTGCCTGATGTCCAGATTACCTGATATGTGAACTGGAGTTTCTTCTGTTGTGTAACCGATGGTCCCGTGCGTTCACAGTACGTACTGTATCCATATGAGGATCACATATGCAATCTCTCGACGTCCATTGTCCCTTTGTAGCTGCAAACAGAACAGGCTCTCGTCTGGACAGACGGCTTGGTGCCCATCATGTGTCCAGTACTGCCGTTGTCACCGCTATTCTGTTCACTGCCAAGTCAAGGAAAGCTGCAGCGCTGACAGTCTGTGGTGTCCATAACGTGGTAGTGCTGTCCATGTGGATACTTGACTTGCTGCTAAAAGGGCCACTTACTCAGCTAAGGTATACGATATACGATCCTGCACGGCACAAAGAACAATATGTCTACTCAGATTTATTTTGTGGAGCCGTTGAGACTCTGTGTGACATTCATTATGGCCTTCTAGATTCCATCAACTCGACATTCGCAAGCTAGAGTCTACGCAGAATACCGTGGCTATTGATGCGGAGGCGGCAGGATACGTGTGGGGGGAGAGGTTCAAAACGGTTCAAATGGCTCTGAGCACCATGGGACTTAACATCTGACGTCATCAGTCGCAAACCTAACTAACCTAAGGACATCACACGCATCCATGCCCCAGGCAGGATCCGAACCTGCCACCGCCGGCCGAAGTGGCCGTGCGGTTAAAGGCGCTGCAGTCTGGAACCGCAAGACCGCTACGGTCGCAGGTTCGAATCCTGCGTCGGGCATGGATGTTTGTGATGTCCTTACGTTAGTTAGGTTTAACTAGTTCTAGGTTCTAGGGGACTAATGACCTCAGCAGTTGAGTCCCATAGTGCTCAGAGCCATTTGAACCATTCGAACCTGCCACCGTAGCGGTCGCGCGGTTCCAGACTGAAACGCCTAGAACCGTTCGACCACAACGGCCGGCTGGGGAGAGAGGTGTTAGTGGCTGTTACGAGGACCAGCTGTAGGGGAAGTGCCGTTCTATACTGAACCCTACATTCACATTTTTTTTTTTTTTTGTAAATACTAAGCGGAGCCCCTCTACTTCCACTCTTGTATGGTTTCCATTCAGGAAGATCTCTCACTTCCGTTTTGATTAGTATCTAAGAAGAATTCCGCTGAAAATGCAGCTGTTTATTTTCGCCTGGGTTGTTAACCATTTGTAGCTCTCAGAGAAGCGTCATGAGCGCCGGAATTTGAGTAAAACCTACAATTTTCGCTTGCTGCCATGTTAAAATTTGCTTCTTTTGGCAAAGCACACAGGTGTTTACACAGTGTCTCCTCAATAACACTTACAGACGCAGTTGCGAGAGAATTCTGAGAGAGTGGTTTCTTAAGTTTATTATGCATTGAAAACTTTCTCGAATTTCGCGCAGAGTCTTACTTCCATCTAATTATCACAATACCTACGATCATTACCGAAATAATGGGTGCATCGTTATGAACCTGACATACAGACCTGTGTGTAAGGCAAAAATAAAAGTTTTTAACGTAATAGTTCTTGAAAAATCGTTTGAGAAAGTTTCCAGGGTGGACGTCTCGATTCTGTCATCGAAGGCCTCTCTTCCGAATAAACGAATGAACTTGCCCTGCTCTTTGATGAACCATAGTCTTAACAGAATACGATCCTGGTGCTGTCGAATTCCAATACAGTCCTTCTTTCATGTCACATAAAACGATATTCCGACAAAGAATAGCAGTCATAGGTGGATTTTCGTGGCAAACTCGCAGTATACTTTTGAGAAACCCATCGTGCAATCTTTCTTTGTGTACAGAATGTAATTATTAGTGAACTGAGCCACGATGATTCAGTACTTATACCCTATCATACCTTTTTAGTCATTATTCTGTGACCATGTTATAGAATATAGATCATTCTTTGTTTTAAATTCTGAAGAAGACACTCCTAGCAGTGTTGAAACCAGGTTAATATGTTAAAAATATAGTGACCGAGGGCCGTTTCTCTTTCAATTGTAACCTTTCCTATATGGTTATTTAATTTGTTTATGTATTTAATAATGTGTGTTACAGAATGTTTATGGTCCAGCCTTAGGAATATTTATTTAATTTCAAGTTATTTCAATGTAAATCCAGTATTTCGTATGTGTTTCATTATGTTTGTGAGTGTGCATTGTCTTGAAGACATGCTGGGAGTGCTCTAGCCAGTCTCGTTAATGGGGAGACTGGATGGCAGTTCTGAACAGTGCGGCATGAGGGACAGCCGCACAGGAGGGGAGGGTCGAGACAGTACGGCGCGACGGACGCACTGTCGCGGAAAAGACGTGGCCAGTGGAGCAGTTTGCGTGTGGTCGCGGGAGATCAATATCTTTCCTAATGCCGACTTGTGCACTTGTGAGATTTCCGTGGCTTCTGCAGTGAAGACGTAGCATACGTTTAGAAGTGAATATCTCACGAGCCATGTTGTTGCACCTAACTAATTTCGTTAAGTAGGAATCTATTGTTTCCCTGTCATTCAAATTTTATTTTATTTTATTGCTGGACCATCGATACCAATAAGTGTTTTACAATAATAAATGGCATTTTTAAAAGTACTTCTGCTATCGTAAGCATCATTTACAGTCGTTGAAATAGTACCTGCATAATTTATTAAATTGCAATCTTTCATTCATAACTTTCTATATAACATTCAAAATTCGCAGTTCCCGAGTGATAGGAACCTTCGACCATTCGATTCAAGTGTATATTCATATGGTATATTGTACACTCGGCAGCATTTGGCTTGTAATGCGGCAACTACGTAACCCAGCCCCTAGACAACGAAACCAGCCAAAACTTTAAATATTTCAACTTTGAGTCAGCGGGTACGTAGTTGAGGGCCGCCAAACTCATCACATTTCATTTAATTATTTGAAAGCCCACACCGTGTTGAGCTGCAGGTGTCCATCTCCATTTAGGGTGTATGGGTCATTTTTATTTCAACGGCTTCTTTAATTACACAGTCCCAGAAGCCGTTTGTGTGAGCCACAACAGGTGTCTACTCAGATTTTATCCAGTGTCCGTTTTCTCAAGCAGACTCAGCTAAAGCAGATTACTCGGGACAGCGTGACAATAAAACTTCCCTTGCTAATTCTTGTGACATCAACGACGTAAGACTGCTCACACTCAGAAGGTATCTTGTAGATCCCAGGTGTTCTGATAGCTCCTTCGTCTTGGACCGGTGTCAGCAATTGGCGGATTTTTGTCAGAGACCTGAAGATTGACCTGATCTTGTGTTTCTAAAACAGTCGGCTTATCTTGCGCGACACGGAACCACAGAACGACAAGTTTCTCTTCCTGCTCTTCTTCTTTGGTCTTGCTGTAATTCTTGTTTCAAATCACCTGATTGAACGTTACAGCCATTGCCCTTGAAGACCTTGCTTAGTGGCTCAGCTCATGGGGCTGGCTATAAGAGTTTCAACAGCGCCCTGGCAGCCGTACCACTTGGCCATAGCCAAGGAGTGCTCGGCCGAAAGCTCGTGCAATTTTAATCACTTGAAGCGGCTGAAAATCTGAGAACTTTTTATTCAAGGTATTACACTTCTCTACTGCAGTTCATAATTAACAAGGACTTAAAAACTTTACCTGCAACCGACAAAATGATTGAATGAACGGAACAAACTCATTTGCTCATTTGCACTCGAACGAAACACCCTCACTGTCAAGACTACAATTTCTGCTTTTTGCCTACACTTATGAAACGTCCCCTTTTGAAAAATTATACATGACTGTGCTTAAACTGAAACACAATATTTTTTAGCGCAACGCAATCTGACTTTCAGTAATCCCTACAAAAGAGTGGCCCTGAGTAATATTAACCTATACCTTTCACAAATCACTTACCTCACAAAAATCTTCGTTACTCGAACTACTGCAATACGGCGAGCGCCACTACTGCCAGCTAAATAAAAGATTCAAACTACGGAAGGCACTAACTGCTGATAGGCATAGTTAGCAAATGAAAGATTTTAATAGAGAACAAACAATGTATTTACCTTAATAGTGTTGAAAAATCATAATATACATAGCAGTTCATGACATCCAGTCTTACAAATTTCAAAACTCCGCCATCTCTCTCCCCCCATATCCACCACTGCTGGCGGCTCACCTCCAACTGCGCAACGCTACGCGCTGCTGACATCCAGCTGCCCAACACTACAATGGCAGACAACAATGCAGACTAACCACAGACTGCACACAGCACAGCCAGTGATTTTCATACAGAGCGCTACGAGGCGTTACCAATATAAAAACCTAAGCAGCCTACTTGCACTTAGACACGAAAGAGAGAGAGAAATAGAAGGGAGAGAGAGAGAGAGAGAGAGAGAGAGAGACAGAGAAAAAGAGAGACAGAAGTCACCCCATGTTATTGTTTAGCCGTGGAATTATTTCTAAAGCATTTCAGCTTTTTTATTTTGCACAACATCCTCCTGATATCGAGTACGGCACTCGCTACTGATGTTACACCTTTGAATAAATTTCGGCTGCATTAGGATAAAAACGCGTTCATTTTCACCCTTGATATCGAGCCCTAGGCCTTTAGTAGTAGTAGTGGTGGTAGTAGTAGTTCCAATTACCTGTAGATCACTTTCACAAGGATACTGAAATGTCCTGAAAATACAATTTAAAAACAGCAAAAATAATATAATTCGTATATATAGGCATTCACACATACATACAGGTTCAGTCTGACGAACGCAGGACAGGCAGCCGGCCGTGGCCTTACTGTACAAACCATTCCAGCATTTGGCAGAAGTAAAAGAAGGAACTCACGGAAATCAGACGGCCAGATGAAGATAGCAGCCTCAGACCTCCCGAATGTGTAACCAGCCTGTTTAAAACTGTGGTACACTACTGTACAATACAGTTATACGAATAAGTTATTTAATAATACAAAAGGCTACTGCTGCACTGTTCATTCCTTTCTCTCTCTCATTCACTTCAACACGACAGACAAGTGCTCTGTTATTTATCACAACAATAATCAAGTTGCATGATGACGAGTTTTCAGCACACGCTCTTGATACAGAAAAGATTCTATACAATTGGAATTTGCCATCTAGTAAACTTCATTTCAATTTTGATACTATTCCTCTTAACTTACAATTATTACGGTATATTGATAATTTTTACTTTACGGATCGTCTGACAGCAACTGAATGAAACACAATTTTAGTGCCATACGCGTTTCGCCTTTATTTTCCGCAAGGCACCTTCAGTGGCTATACATTTGTTCGCTATTTAATTTACATTTTGGTTGCTTGGTTGGTTGGTTGTTTTGGGGAAGGAGATGAGACAACGAGGTCATCGGTCTCATCGGATTAGGGAAGGACAGGAAAGGAAGTCGGTCGTGCCCTTTGAAAGGAACCATCCCGGCATTTGCCTGGAGCGATTTAAGGAAATCACGGAAAACCTAAATCAGGATGGCCGGACGCGGGATTGAACCGTCGTCCTCCCGAATGCGAGTCCAGTGTCTAACCACTGCGCCACCTCGCTCGTACATTTTGGTCACTGTACCTATAGTTTATAAACAGTTCTGGTAGTTGGTATTTCCTATTAACTAGTAATATTTTTAACTGTACTTACAGGTTGCGTGGACTATTTCCTACATATTACGTTCCTGCCGTATTTTTTGTGTTGTTCTTCTTCTTCTAAATGCCAATTTGCGTTTTTTATTTCCCCACATTTCACAGCACTATAAATTTGACACTTAACTCGATACAATCTTTTGGTTTGTGTTGCCGACTGTCAGATGTTATTGCTAAAGATCGAACGTTATTGCCAAGTTTCGAGTGTAATTATTGAAGTGCCCGCATCTCGTGGTCGTGCGGTAGCGTTCTCGCTTCCCAAGCCCGGGTTCCCGGGTTCGATTCCCGGCGGGGTCAGGGATTTTCTCTGCCTCGTGATGGCTGGGTGTTGTGTGATGTCCTTAGGTTAGTTAGGTTTAAGTAGTTCTCAGTTCTAGGGGACTGATGACCTAAGATGTTAAGTCCCATAGTGCTCAGAGCCAATTATTGAAGTATCTGTTATCTGCTTGTGTCTGCATTTGTGTGTGTGTGTGTGTGTTTTCGTGTGATATAATTTTTTGTATGTTTGTGTATGTTTGTGTGTGTGTGTGTGTGTGTGTGTGTGTGTGTGTGGGTGTGTGTCCAGAAGACGAAGGGGGGAAGATTTTTTTTTTTCCTGGTTGTGTGAGAGGGACGATTTTTTATCTTATCATTTCTTTTATTAAGTGTAGTAGGGAGCCTGTGCTGATATGTGTTTGTTCATTTATCACATGTCTGTTTCCAGCGATGGCTTTCTGAATGTGGAAGTTTTCTTGCATTTGTATAAGATGTTTATCATGGTTGCTTGTTCCTATTATTTTCATTTCTTGTTCCATGTTTGCAGGATGGTGGTGATGGTGTTTTAAATGTTCTGCAAATGTGGAATGTGTACTTCCGACACCTGATATGTTCTTTGTATCGTGTTTTAAAATTTCTGCATGTCATGCCTATGTATACTGCATCACAACTTTTGACATTCAAGTTTATATAATCCTGATTGTTGGAATTTGTCCTCCGTGGTAGCTGGTTGGCTTAGGTGTGATTGGAGGGTTTGCCCAGACTTATATGCTATTTGGTAGCCCTGGCTCTGTAGTATGTTTGCAACTCTGTGTGTTAGTTTATGTGTATAGGTCATGGTGTACTTTCTGATTCCTTTCTGTGTGGTGTTGTTATTGTGTGTGTTTGTTGAGTGTCTTTGTAAGTTTTCAGCTTGTGAGTTCTCTTGTATTCCGGGAATGTTGTGTTTGTTTTGCATTTGTGTTTCTATTTTTTGATCGAGCCTGTTTACTACACGTGTGTCATACCCATTGTTCCTAGCTATTTGTATGATTGTACTGATCTGTTTTTCATAGTTTCTCTTGTTGAGTGGGATTCTGTTTAAACTATGTAACATTTGTCTTATTGCTGCAGGTGTCAAGTTCATAGTGCTGTGAAATGTCGGGAAAAAACCGCAAATTGACATTTAGAAGAATAACATGAGAAATGCGACAGGAGCTTAATATGTAGGAAATCGTCCACTCAACCTGTAAGTACAGTTCAAAATATTACCACTGAATAGGAAATACCAACCACCAGAACTGTTTATGAGCTATAGGTACAGTGACTAAAATGTAAATTAAATAGCAAACATATGTACGTATTCAAGGCCTTGCAGAAAATAAAGGCGAGACGCGTATGGCACTAAAATTGTGTTTCATTCAGTTGCTGTCAGACGGTACATAAAGGAAAAATTACCAATATACCGTAATATTACACGCAACTGAGGAAGAGAGGACTACAAAAGTTGAAGATTACAATTATTAATCCATACCAAGTTGGCGGGAATCAGGGATAAATTTATCTTTATGAAGCTGCGCACAAATGCTAATGATTTGCCGCATCGGATTAGCCGAGCGGTCTCAGCCGCTGCAGTCATGGACTGTGCAGCTGGTCCCGGCGGAGGTTCGAGTCCTCCCTGGGGCATGGGTGTGTATATTTGTCCTTAGGTTAAGTAGTGTGTAAGCTTAGGGACTGGTGACCTTAGCAGTTAAGTTCCATAAGATTTCACACACATTTGAACATTTTTTTGCTAATGATTTGGATAGCCAGGTAAGCAGTGCTCTTCATGCTAGTTTCATGTTCGTCGCATTCCGTCTTCATGACAAATCTCGCCTTTACCATGTACTCGATGGCAGTGTAGTAAATATAGCTGTCGATGTTAATTCCGTGAGTAGGGCGCCGGCAGCTGCAAATAGGCAGCGTCATCTCGCAATATACGCTAGTGGGCAATTTATCGGCGGTGTGTTGGCAGCACCTGTGACCACTCCGGCCGGCGGCACTGATTGCGGAGGCGCGTGCGGCGGGGGCGGTAATCTGCGAGATGAGGTGCCAGCGCGGCGCACCACGCCGCAGAGGCCTCGCCACTGGGAACTGGGCTGCCGCGCAGTCCCACTGTTAAAAGCGAGGTTCAGCCGAGCTGGCGAGCCGCGTCCCGAGTCTACTGCACTGCCAGGACACCAAGGGAGTGGTTCCCAAAGCGAGCCCTGTATGCACAGTGACTCTAGAGGAAACAAAAATAGAGTTACGCAGGGTTCAAAAATGTGTGTGAAATCTTATGGGACTTAACTGCTAAGGTCATCAGTCCCTAAGCTTACACACTACTTAACCTAAATTATCCTAAGGACAAACACACACACCCATGCCCGAGGGAGGACTCGAACCTCTGCCGGGACCAGCCGCACACTGCATAGCTGCAGCGCCCGAGACCGCTCGGCTAATCCCGCACGGCCCGCAGGGATTTTTTGTCTGTTTCAGACAGGGTGATTTTTCTACATAGAAACAAAATACAGAATACAGGAAACGGTCTCTGATAGGAGAACGAGCAAAAGAAAAAAAAAAGGACATATGGAAATGTGACCAGAAATACGTTCCTAGCGAGGAAGATGAAGTGTCTTTGACCTTGACACTAGTATCAGCACCAGGAAAGTGTCCCACCAGCAAGGGGTACGCCAAACAATCGTGTGGAACATTCTCCACGACAACTGTCATTATACGAATCACCTACGCGCATTCCTATGCGTCGATCGTTTCTTTCCTGTTTGTCGGGCAGACCACCACGGTGCTGGGATCTGTATCACCCCTGCTATTCAGAGATGAGGTATCTTTATGAAGGCTAGTATTATCACCCTGTCATAACATCTGCATCTACATCTACATTTATACTCCACAAGCCACCCAACGATGTGTGGCAGAGGGCACTTTACATACCACTTTCAGGAAATACGGAAGCGTCCGATCCCGCCCGTCTGCTTTGACCCATGACGTCACAAATATGGCGGAAACAAAAACAAACACACACACTTTCCACAAGAAGCCTAATGACACTAACCGGACAAGCGCGGGAAATGGGGTGTTTTGGGTGGGGGGCAAACTAAATATAAACAAATTTAGACGCCTTGCGTAGCTGCATCGTGTAAGTGAAGACAGCCATGCATGAATACCCACCCACCTCCCCAGGGGTCGTAACCCCTGCAACCCATAGAAGATAAAGATGCTTCAGTAGCTGGTTAGTGTTTTTTGCCTTTTTAAAAAAAATCTCACGGGATAGAACGAACAGATCAGATAGATAAATATAATAAACTAAAACAGAAATTGGAGGAAACAGATAATTAAAATAAGTGATAAGTGTTTTTAAATTTAAAAAAAAAATCTTACGAGATAGAACGAACAGATCAGAAAATTAAATAAAATAAGATAAAACAGAACTGGAGACAGCCACACTCAAACCAAACTCCGCGCCGTCATGGCGTCACACACGACAACACCCTTACGTCACGGGTCAAAGCCGACGTGTGGGATCGGACGCTTCTGTCGACCCAAATTGGGTGGTTCGTTTTTTCCCTTGTGGAGTAGGGGCGGGTTAGAGCAATCAGCGGTTCGGGTTATTCGGTAATCTCCCTATCAATCTACCGTACGTTAGTAGCAGCCCCTCTCATGTTTGTCGGATTTGGTATGTTAACGAATTTATTGCTTGGAGTGCAACGGTCTAATACCTGAAATATGTTAGATCTTTGAAAACTTTGATATTATTGCCTATGATCTTGAGAGGCGCTATCTGTGTACTGTAGAGCATCTTAACTATGGTTTGGCCAACCTTGTAGAATTTTATATAAGATTGCATTTCATGGGCTTTTATTCAAATGTTGCACCTTCGGTGTCAAGATTAATATTTTAATTGTTAGTGTTTTGTACCATTTTCATATCCCCTACGTGGGGTGCATAGTTCTAGTGCTTGTGTAAATTGTTAAAACTCTTAGTTTAAAGTAATCTGGTGTGTAGTCTTTCAGAGGCTGTTGTGAGCGGTCGTAACTACGGCCGTGTCAAAAGGAATTGGCGAGGTTCTCTGCCAGAAAGCTCATACAGTCGAAACTTGTTTCTTTCTGCCTCTGAATAAATTATAACTTGGATATTTACAGATTGCTTTCTGATTACAATTTTAAATCTGTTTCTTTTAAAAAATGCTTTTAGGCACTATTAAAGTGAATAAAATTCCCATTTGTTAAAAGGAATTTGATTATGATTTCATCAGTTACCCCCTGGCGACTACTTCCATGCTTACATAGTGTGATTAAATGTGTTAACGTTTTTGATGAATCGCTAGTAAGTAAAATAAATTCTTAAGAATACTCTTTGAAAATAAATCACGGTTCAGTGAACTTATTTGGCCCTTTTACGAGACAACCGGTAAACCTGAAATTGTATAAACACATTAATTTTTGCACAAAAGGGTGACCACTGTCCCCTTTTACCTGGAAAATACTAAAAAAAGGTCCAAAGACTTTCAAACGTAAGTGATAACTGAGGAGCTACACTCTACCTGTGACATTACGACAGTCTTGTCGTTTGGCACATTAGTATATTATTTATCGGCTGGTAAAGCAACGCTTTTATACCAGTAAGATCAATACACATTTAAAATTACTGACAATTACTCAATGATTAAATATTTAGAACCAAACTATAAATAATTTAAATTTTAACAAGTAAGTCTGTATCTAGTTGTTGTTGTTTTTGTTGTTGTTGTCGTTGTTGTGGTCCTCAGTCTGAAGACTGGTTTGATGCAGATCTCCATGCTGCTGTATCCTATGCGAGACTCTTCATCTGCGAATAACTACTGCAACCTACATTCTTCTGAATGTGCTTACTACATTCATCTCTTGGTCTCCCTCTATGATTTTTAACCCCCCCCCCTCCACTACCCCCCTTTACTCCAATACTAAGTTGCTAATTCCTTGATATCTCAGAGTACAATCAACCAATCCCTCCTTTTGGTCAAGTTGTACCACAAATTTCTTGTCTCTCTAATTCTGTTCAGTACTTCCTCGTTATTTACGTGATCTACCCATCTAATCTTCAGCGTTCTTCTGTAGCACGGCGTTCCACAGCTTCTATTCTCTTTTTGTCCCAACTGTTTATCTTCCATGTTTCACTTCTATTGCAATTCAGACGAATATCTTCAGAAAGGGCATACTAAAACTTAAATCTACATTCTATGTTAACAAATTTTTCTTCTCCAGAAATGCTTCTCTTGCCATTGCCAGTCTACATTTTATATACTCTCATCGTCAGTTATTTTTCTGCACAAATATCAAAACTCATCTACAACTATGTCTCGTTTCCTAACCTGATTCTCTCAGCATCACCTGATTCAATTTAACTATAGTCCATTACCCTTGTTTTTCTTTTGTTGATGCTGTCCATTCCCATGAGCTGCTCGTCTAAGTACTTTGCTGTCCCTGACAGAATTACAACGCCACTGTAAACCTCAGAGTTCTTATTTCTTCTCTTTCATCTTTAATTCCTATTCCAAATTTCTCTATAGTTTCCTTTATAACTTGTTCAGTGTACATATTGAATAACACAGGCGATAGGCTACAGTCCTGTCTCACTCCCTTCTCAACCGCGTCCTCCATTTCAAGCCCCTCGACTCTGCGTTCGCAGGAGAGCTTCTGTGAAGTTTGGAAGGTAGGGTACGAGGTACTGGCAGAAGTAGAGTTGTGAGGACGGGGCGTGAGTCGTGCTTGGGTAGCTCAGTTGGTAGAGCAATTGCCCGCGAAAGGCAAAGGTCCCGAGTTCGAGTCTCGGTCCGGCACACAGTTTTAATCTGCCAGGAAGTTTCATAGGTTTGCCTTTCTTAACATACCTTCTAAGATAAGTTGTAGGATCTGTATTACCTCCCTCGCTCCTACATTTCTCCGTAATCCAAACTGGTCTTCCCCATGGTCGGCTTCTACAAGTTTTTCCATTCTTCTGTAAAGAATCCGTATTAGTATTTTGCTATCGATACTTATTATACTGATAGTTCGATTAATTTTCATAACTTTCGGAAGCTTTTTTCTTTGGAGTTGTAATCACTACATTTTTCTTGGGGTCTGAAAGTATTTCGCCTGTCTTACATACCTCGCACGCTCCCAAGGCTGTCAGTAGTTCTGACGGAAGACCTTCTACAGACGGGGCCTTCTTCCGACTTAGACCTTTCGGAGCTTTCTCAAATTCTTCTCGCAGTATCATATTTCGCACCAGCTATGTCTACTTCCCTTTCTACAACAGTGCTTTCAAGTATAGACACTCTATGTACTCCTCCCACCTTTCAACTTTCCCTTCTTTGCTTAGGACTTGTTTGCCATGTGAGCTCTTGTTATACATGCAGCTGCTTCTCTTTTCCACAGAGGCCTCTTTAAATTTCTGTAAGCGATATCTCTGTTCCTCTTAGTTAAACATGCTCCTAGATCATTACATTTGTCCTTTAGCCATTCCTGCTAAGCAATTTTTTACTTCTTGTCAATTGAATTTTTTAAACGTTTGGATTCCCTTTCGCCTGCTTCATTTGCTGCATTTTTTGAATTCTCTTCTTTCGTCAGTTGCATTCAGTGTCTCTTGTGCTTGGCCACGTCTTCTTACCCATCTGATCCTTTGCTGCCTTCACTATATCACCTCTTAAACCTATCTATACGTCCCCTGCTGTATTCACTTGCCCTGTTCTAGTCAACCATTGCCTAATGCTCCCTCTGGAACTTTCAACACTCACTGCTTGTTTCAACGTACCGAGGTCCCATCTCCGTAATTTCCTACCTTTTTGCATTTTCTGAAATTTGTTCTGCAGTTCAACCAATAAAATGTAGTCCGAGTCCACATCTGCCCCTTCAATGTCTTACAACTTAAAATCTGATTCCTAAATCTCTGTTGACGATTATATAATCTGCCTGAAACCTTCCGAACTCTCCATGTCTCTTCCATCTTCTTCCTTCTTTTACGATTCTATGAGGAAGTTTTAGCGATGATTAAATTATGCTCTGCGGAAAATTTTTCCAGACGGCTTCCTCTGACATTTCTTTCCCCCAGTCCGTATTCACCTACTATTTCTCGTTCTCCTTCTTTTCCTACTACCGTATTCTAATCCTCCATCACAGTTAAATTTTCGTCTCCTTTAACTACCTGAATGTTTTTTTTTTCCATCCCATCAGATATTTCTTCAGTCTCTGCGGAGCTAGTTGGCACATAAACTTGTACCGCTGTGGTAGGTGTGGGCTTCATGTCTGCGTTGGCTACGATAATGCATTCACCATACAGTTAATAGTAGATTACCGCCACTCCTATTTTCTTATTCATTATTTAACCCACGCCTGCATTGCAACTATTTGACTTCGTATTTATAACCTTGTATTCACTTTACCAGAAGTCCCGTTCCTCCTACAAACGAACGTGACTAATTCCCACTATATCTTACTTCAATCTATCCATTTACCTTGTTAATTTTTCTAGCCTATCCGCCTGATTAAGGGATCTGACATTCCACACTCCGATCAGTGGAATGCCAGTTTTGTTTCTCTTCATGACGACAGCCTCCTGAGTAGTCCCCATCTGGTGACCTGAATAGTGGACAATTTTACCTCAGTAATATTTCACTCAAGAGGATGCCATCATCATTTAAATATAGAGTAGAACTGCATGTCTTCGGTAAAAATTACGGCTGTAGTTTCCCCTTGCATTCAGCCGTTCATGTATTTTAACATCTTTTGGGAGCAAAGCAAGTAAAACACGAAATACATTCGTCTTTTATTCTGTGCTCCGGAGGTCAACGCGTATCATGGAAAGTTATTTGAACTGTTCGCTGTTTCGGAAAACGGCTGAATGCCCCGTCCACAAAAATATTTCCATTTCCACAGAGGAATTTCTCCACTTCTTCACAACCGAAAACGAGGATTCTTTGGTCAGGAACAGCCCCATCGTCAGTTTTCAGAAAATTATAGCCTTAAGACTCCAAAATATCTTCGCTCAACTGAATCTCCGAGTTAGTGTCCGGGCTCCGTGTCGTCCCAGTAGCTTCCATTGTTGCTTCAGATAATGTTCTGCTTCTCGTAATTCGCAATTTACGACGAAATATGTATCTATCTTGAAGTACCGCTTTAAAAACTGGAAAACAGGCACTTTCTTGCTTTGTAGACTCTTTCCTACATTGCACTTTTCTTAAGGTGCAAATTTACATCTACATCTGCGTCTTCTTGGATACTTGGCAAATCACACTTAAGTGCCTGGCAGAGGGTTCGTCTAACAATCTCCAAAATAATTCTTTATTATTCCACTCTCGAAAAGCGCTCGGAAAAACGAACATATATATATATATATATATATATATTTCCGTGCGAACTCTGATTTCCCCTATTTTATTATGATCATCGTTTCTGCCTATCTAGGTCGGCGTAAAAAAAAAAAAAAAATATATATATATTTTCCCATCCGGAGGAGAAAGTTGATCATTGAAATTTCATGAGAAAATCCCACCGCAGCGAGAAACGTCTTTGTCTTAATGTTGCCCAACAAAACCCTGTATCATGCACGTCACACTCTCCCCCCTCTCTCTTTATAATATAGATGTGCTGCACTTCTTTGAACTTTCTGATGTACTTCGTTACTCCTATCCTATAAGGATCTCATACCGTGCGACAGTGCTCCAAAACAGGAGCGACAAACGTAGCCTAGGAAGTCAATTAGTACATCTGTTACACTTTCTAAGTGTTTAGCCAATAAACTGCAGTCTTTGGTTCGCCTTCTCAACAAAATTTTCTGTGTGTTCTTTCCAATTTAAGCTGTTAGTAATTGTAATTTCCAGGTGTTTACTTGAATTTACGGCCTTAAGTTTGACTGACTTATCGTGTAACCGGAGTTAACCGAATCCTTTTAGCACCCATGTGTATGACCTCGCACTTTTTATTAATTAGGGTCAACTACCAATTTTCGCACCGTACATCTTCTGAAGACTTTGCTAGGCAATAAACGACAGCATCATCTGCAAACAATCTAAGATGGCTCATCAGATTTTCTCCTAAATCGTACATATAGGGAAGGAACAACAGGAGGCCTATAACGCTACCTTTGGGAACGCCAGAAATCACTTCTGCTTTACTCGATGACTTTCCGTCAATCCATACGAACTGTGTCCTCTCTTACAGAAAATCACGAATGCAGTTTCATGACTGTGACGATATTCCGTAAGTACGCAATTTGATTACAAGCCGCTTGTGTGATGGAGTGTCAAAAGCATTCTGGAAATCTGGAAACACGGAATCAATTTGAAAAACTTTGTCAATAGAACACAACACTTGGCGTGAGCAAAGAGCTAGTTTTGTTTCACAAGAACGATGTTCGCTAAATCCGTATTGACTGTGTGTCAATAGACCGTTCTCTTCGGGGTAAATCGTAATGTTCGAACACAATTATGGCTTATGGTTCAAATGGCACTGAGCACTATGGGACTTAACATCTGAGGTCATCAGTCCCCTAGAACTTAGAACTACTTAAACCTAACTAACGTAAAGACATCACACACGTCCATGCCCGAGGCAGGATTCGAACCTGCGACCGTAGCTGTCGAGCGGTTCCAGACTGAAGCGCCTGGAACAGCTTGACCACACTGGCCGGCAACACAATTATGTTCCAGAATCATGCTGCATATCGATGTTAATGATATGGGCCTGTAATCTAGTGAGCTACACCTGTTGCCTTTCTTGAACACTGGCATGACCTGTGCCACTTTCTAGTCTTTGGGTACGGATCTTTCGTCGATCGAGCGGTTGTATATGAATGTTACGTATGAGGCTATTGTATCAGTATACCCTGAAAGGAACCTAACCGGCACACTTTCTGGACCAGCAGACTTGATTTTATCGTGATTTAAATTGCTTCACTGCTCCGAGGATATCCACTTCTAAGTTACCCATGTTGGCAGCTATTCGTGGCTCGAATTCTGGAATAAGACATTAATCGTGTATTACCGCTAGCGTACTTTATATACGACAAGATTTTCTTTGGATAATCTGCCAGGTTACGACACAGTGTCGTTGTGGAAACTATAATAAGCATCTCGCATTGGAGTCCGCGTGAAGTTTCGAGCGTTTGTAAAAGATAGCTAATATTGGGGATTTTTCGATCGTTTAAGTTTGGCGTGTTTTTTCCGTTGTTTCTGCAACAGCGTTCTGAATAGTTTTGTGTAACAAGGAGAATTAGCTGTGTCGTTTGTTTGTTAATTTATTTGGTATAAATCTCTCAATTGCCGTCGTCACTTATTTGCTTCGTTAGATGAGCAAGAATATTGCTGTTCTGGCTTTATTCTGCCAACTGCCATTTATAAACGGCCTCAGCACTTACTTGTAAGGAATTCACGCGTAACCAGTCCGTATACACAAATTATCTGTGCACCCAATAGCACTGACCACCCTTGAGAAGACACGGCTTCTATTTCGTTGTTGTATTTATTTGATTTACTCACAGAGTATAAGACTCAAGTAGGTTAGGCCTACAAAACTGTACGAAAGCGAAGGCTGTCGGCGATGACACTGGCTAAAGGGGAGAATACATCTGCTTCTGGTGAACGACTGGCGTAAATCAGCGATGGGGAAGACTCTGGTCAGAAAACCCACGGTACGCAACACGTTAGTCAGAAGTTCCATGCTACCTGCGGCACCTACAAAAGGGTCGGACACATCACGTTCGGAAAGACCACGTAGCCCTTGAAGCATATCGTAGCGTCTCTACCCCTCCACCTTGGTGTTTCCCAAGACGTGTTGCCGCTATCCCAGCTCTGGCCTGCGCTCCAAGCCGCCCTGTGATGTTCGCTAGCCACGACCGTTCGCCTCGCTATCTCTTGCCAGCAAGATACCGCCCACTCAGATATTCTGTTTTCAAATACTTTGCATTGAATGCCAGGCCCTCGTAACGTCGTAACTCTTTCACATAGCTTTCCCTTATAGGTTCTGTATGTCAGGGGAACTCAGCTGATTCCAAATTTTTAGGTATCCAGAACACTTTCGACACCATTCCTCACAAGCGACTTCTAATCAAATTGTGTGCTGTGGAGTATCGTCTTAGTTCTGCGACTGGATTCGTGATTTCCTGTCAGAAAGGTCACAATTTGTAGTGATTCACGGAAAATTATCGAGTAAAACAGGCACGGCATTATCCAAGACAATGTTATAGGTCCTCTGCCGTTCCTGACCTATACAAAGGATTCGGGAGACAATCTGAAGAGTTCTCATAGCTTGTCTGCAGATGATGCTGCCATTTACCGTCGGTAAGGTCATAAGAACATCAAAACTAATTGCAAAATGATGTAGACAAGATATCTTATGGTGCGAAAAGCGGGAATTGGCTGTAAATAATGAAAAATGGGAAGTCGCCCATGTGAGTGGAATCCGCTAAAGTTCGGTTACACGATAAGTCACATAAAATTAAAGCTATAATTTCTATGAGATACTTTGGGATTACAATTACGAATAACGTACGTTGTAAAGTTCACCCCCCACATAATGTTTTGGAGAAAGTGAACCAAAGATTGCTATTTATTGGCAGAACGCTTCGTTGATGCAACAGGTCTACTAAAGGGACTGCTTAGACTCTGTCCTCTTCTGGAGTACTGCTGCAGGGTATGGGACCCTTACCTGACGGGATTGACGGAGTATATTCAAAAAGTTCAGAGATTGCCAGGTGATTTTGTACTATGGTGAATAGAAGAGAGACTGCCACAGATAGGATACACGAATTGGTTTGGCAACAAATGGGATTGGCGACGATTAAAATTAAGGCGATTTTCGTTGCGGCAGGATCTTCTCACGAAATTTCAGTCACCAATTTTTCCTCCAAATATGAAAATATCTTGTTGGTGCCCACCTGCATAAGGAGAAATGATCGTTCTAATAAAACAAGGAAATTAGGGTTAGCACGGAAAGATTTAATTGTTCGTTTTTCCAGCGCGATGTTCGAGAATGGCACTGTATAGATATAGCTTACAGGTGCTTCGATGAAGCCTCCGCCATGCACTTAATTGTGAATTGCGGATTAGTCATATAGATATTCTTCGGACTCTCTCCTTCTCCGTAAAGTGAGTCTCTCGCAGTGCTGCTATACTTAGGTTGTACTTGTTCAGCACTTCAAACTTTTGCTTTAGTAGAGAGTGGATGTCAGATAGGTGATGTTGATTTACAGTAGTTGTTCTCCTGTAGTCGGAGTAAGTCGAATAAATGAATGTGCAGTTTCCGCAGAATCCAATGACATGCTCGCCCCATGATGTGATTGGATTGCTTATCATATGGGCTACGTTTCCTGAAAGAAAGTTTCTACATGTTTTGAGTTGTACGAGACTCGTAGGGTGATAATTACAGGGAGAGTGATTGCTGAACTTAATAATCGACATAATTAATGCGGTAAACGCATACAGTTGAAAGTAAATAATACTAGAAGCAAAAAATCTCAACACCCATGGGCTCTAAAACGCATATCTTAAAAGGTATGAGCAATTCTTCATCATCGACTCTGTGTAACACGTATCTATTACTGGAAGCACTTCGCCTTACGTTTTTTAATAGGTGGTAGTATGGACCAAAACAAAAGAAAATTGAAAATTGTCCAGTACACGTGAGCTCTTAGAGTGCATACATTAAGAGGTGTCAACACTTTTTCACCTTCGAAATACTGTGAAACACATTTCTACTTTGTAAGTGCTCATAGCTCTTAATTAAGCACTTTGAGCTCTTGTTTACAGGTCTTTTCATTTCCTAGTAGGTACCTGCTACCTCCTCCCAAAATATGGAATACAATGACCCTGCAGGAGAAAAGATTTGTTTCACAGTATTGAAGATGAAGAAATGCTCATACCTCTTAAGGTGTTCGTTCCAGAGCTCTTGATTAGTGAGACGCTTCTTCTTCTAGTGCCATGTACTGTAAGCTGTATGCGTTCACGTCAATAATTATGAGAGACCCCATATACATAATAAGAATAAAATGATTAGTAACGGTGAGTGCACATTGGCGTTCGTGTTGGGATCTTGAGCTTATGTTTGTTGAATGGTTTTCCTAAAGATTATCCTGAAAAGTCAGCCACACAACAGAAATATCATAAGACAAACACAGGCATAAGATTCCGAGATGGACTCTAGCAGGCACAACACTAACATGTGGTCACGAAAACCTCAACACTTTTGTGTTTTCACATTTTGGTAATAAAACTGAGCGCCATTTGTGAATATTGAGCAGTGTTAAAATGTGAAAGCTGGCAGGTACCTTAAGTTTGGACGTTGAGGCAGCGACAGAAGCACCTGCTTTATTGGCAGGAATTCGGATCTCGCAGTGGTGAGTTTTGCGTGACTCAAGGGTGTGGAAATGTCAGCGGAATGCTGTGTGTGTGTGTGTGTGTGTGTGTGTGTGTGTGTGTTGTGAGGGCAGAGGAGGCGAGTTATCTCAGCGAGGCGAGGGGCAATAAAGATGTTCCAGCAGACTGTTCCCTGCCGTGTAGCGCGCCGCCATATTGCGTTTCATGGCGCCGCTATGGTGCGCCGGGCCGATATTAAATTCCCTGTCCCACCGACGGCACGGCGCCGCCGTCTCCGCTCCTGAAGGCTGCCTTCCTTAAGTGACCGACTGCGGTCACCGGATTTCAGGGGAAGTCCTGCCGTCGAGCCACCGTGTGCAGGAGGAACTGTGATGTCCCCATGTCGCGTGGCTGCGAAAACTCAACGTGTCACTCCATTTTATTCGCGCGCCGCGAGCTATGTTTATGTGGGAGGAGGAGAATGCGCTTGTAGATTTCCTCACACAGGGAATGCGTTTCAACCATTTGTGCATTTCCCCAGTCCCAGGTTTATTCTTACCTTCGGCAATTAGAATGGCCCGTGGCAGTTATGAATGCTCTGTGAATAACATACGAGCATGTGGAATAGCGAATCAAATTTGCTTTGTAGAAACAGATACAACCCAGATGTAACTGATAAACTTAACAACAAAATAAAAAGGAAGCAATGCACACGTACTAAATCAGATTCACCAGAAGGAAAAAGTACATTCGTTCGCATACCCTTTAGAGGTAAAATTTCATACCAAATTGCCAACCTCTTTCGGGAAACTGTTATTCAAATTTCTTTCAGCACTAACAACGAGCTACATCAGCACATCATCCACAACAGTTAGACATATAACCAATGTCACCATAAATCAAGTATTTACTAACTTTTATGTAACAATTTCCCACAGTTCTACATAAGCCAAACTGGAAGGAGTTTCACTATAAGAGACCGTGAACATATGGATCGCTTCCAGCTAAAAAAAAAAAATAAGTACACCTTTGCAATGCATCTAAAAGGCCATGGTCACTCAGCCACAGCCATTACAGACAACCTACAAATACCACACACTGTGAACAAAGGAAAGTAAATGAATCTGCTCGAAGAGCCAGAAATTTATATCCACAGCTCTAACTCACCAGACCTTATTCTCAACGAACAAGTGGAGCTTGCAAACAAATGTTATCTTCACATATTTCATGATATATTCAAAAATAAAAACTAATTATCCTATGATATAATAACAAAGTAAATTCTACTGAAATTCGATGTAGCAGTCATACGACACTTCATTATCGTAATAGGTAAAAATCATATTATAAACACAAGCTGTAACTGTCATTGTATAATTTGTAATAGCTTTCAAAATTTCATGTGTGTAACGTCATTGTACTTCCTAGATCTAAGTTCTCTGATAACAGTGTAGCTCAAAACAGTTCTAGCTGTCAATTTTTTTAATTTGTAATAGCTTTTAGTAATTTCATATATATAACATCATTGTACTTCCTAGATCTAAGATCTCCGACAAAAATGTGGTTCAAAAAATTTCTTAATGTGTATCAAAAAACTTTGCAGTCTATAATAGCTTTTTAACTTTCTATATGTGCAACACCCTTGCACTTCTTGTGGCTAAGTTCTTTGACCATAACCTACATATTTCTGTCTGAGCAACATCTTTATACCTGCTACGTCTAAGTTCTTTGACCATAGCTCACATGTTTGTATGTAAATACAGTGTATTTCACAAATGCACGTCGAAATACTGAAATACGCAGCTAAACTTTATAAAACTGAAATATGGACGTGAAAACGTAACTGTGCAACTAAGTGGAAAAACTGTCACCACAGGGTAACTATAATAATGATGCTTCATATTAACGTAAGTACAGATATATTTTCGACAAATGCTGCCTTATCACTTACAATTGTCCTACTTGTATCTGTTTAGTCACCAGCAAATTTTTTTTTTGTATTTGTACAGTGATCTTCTGCAGTATAAACATGTACATGAACGTAGAAACAGCCGAGGATGGACGCAAGCCCGAAACCGGTCGTGTGACAAATAAATAACCGTTTGTTGTGACTGGTAGCGGAAATTTTTCTACATCCTATCAACATTCCTTCCCCATACTCTAAAACGAATACATTGTTATGTTTGCAAGTCTCTTATTTCTATTCTGGAGTATGATGCCCCGGAAGTTCAAGCAAAAACAGTTCCCATCGCTCAGTTCCGACGAAGGTATTCGGGATGTTTCCTTTGGTTGCTGTGTAAACGATGGTAATTTTCAAACACCTCCCATTCGTTCCCAATATTGGGAATCCCCCTTCCCCACTACCGCTGGCTGCGAGAAATTCCAACCGGTCACATCTGAAGCATTCCGTTCTCTTCAATTAGAAAAGGCAATTTGAAAGAGATATATACTGCAAGGCACACATTGGTCAGCCTGAGAAAAAAAATGGAGCTCCCCGAAGGGGAGAAGGAAACAAAACGAAACTTCACAGGTTGACAAGCCATGTGATGTTATTTCAGTGAGTAAATATCAAGTCAAATTTATAAAGAAGTCAGCAACGTGAGCACAGTTTTCTCTATGACGTTGCACCCCCTTCTGATCTGGGTCCTATGGTGTGACACGCCGATGCTATAGGATAACATTTTCCACATCTGACCATTCAGGCCGACGAAAGATATTCGTGCTACCCGGAAACGTTGTGTCATGCAATTCACAAGTGTGGCATATCCCACTGTGCGCGATCATCTTTGTTACAAATGCAGGTGGGGAGTAAAAGACGTCAGGTGCGGACATCGACAAGGCGCGACGGCGACTAAACCTCTCCAGCTGCTGTGGCGGAGCGTTTGTTGTGCGTTGAGTCTTGGCGGTGCCTTGGAGGTCACGGAGCATAGGATCCGGTTGACAGTGGAAACGCCCAAACACTTAAAGACGCACAGGAGAGATTTCTCTCTTTGAAATGTCATATCAATACATATACAGGGTTATTACAGATGATTGAAGCGATTTCACAGCTCTACAATAACTTTATTATTTGAGATATTTTCACAATGCTTTGCACACACATACAAAAACTCAAAGTTTTTTTAGGCATTCACAAATGTTCGATATGTGCCCCTTTAGTGATTCAGCAGACATCAAGCCGATAATCAAGTTCCTCCCACACTCTGCGCAGCATGTCCCCATCAATGAGTTCGAAAGCATCGTTGATGCGAGCTCGCAGTTCTGGCACGTTTCTTGGTAGAGGAGGTTTAAACACTGAATCTTTCACATAACCCCACAGAAAGAAATCGCATGGGGTTAAGTCGGGAGAGCGTGGAGGCCATGACATGAATTGCTGATCATGATCTCCACCACGACCGATCCATCGGTTTTCCAATCTCCTGTTTAAGAAATGCCGAACATCGTGATGGAAGTGCGGTGGAGCACCATCCTGTGGTACGTTTAGCTCCCTGCTTGCTTTATTCGACGACTTCCGCAGGCTACACGTGAAACTTGCCTGCACGCGTTCAATCGTTTCTTCGCTCACTGCAGGCCGACCCGTTGATTTCCCCTTACAGAGGCATCCAGAAGCTTTTAACTGCGCATACCATCGCCGAATGGAGTTAGCAGTTGGTGGATCTTTGTTGAACTTCGTCCTGAAGTGTCGTTGCACTGTTATGAATGACTGATGTGAGTGCATCTCAAGCACGACATACGCTTTCTCGGCTCCTGTCGCCATTTTGTCTCAGTGCGCTCTCGAGCGCTCTGGCGGCAGAAACCTGAAGTGCGGCTTCAGCCGAACAAAACTTTGAGTTTTTCTACGTATCTGTAGTGTGTCGTGACCACATGTCAATGAATGGAGCTACAGTGAATTTATGAAATCGCTTCAATCATTTGTAATAACCCTGTACATGTTAAGACCCACTGAGAGCTACAAACTACGATTGTAATCAAGGTTGTAAATTCTTAAGATTCTGTTGTAAATACAGAAGAGCTTGTGCAAAATTGAGTTCATCATTTAGTAACTTGAACAGATCAGAGCTTTCTCCGCACATCGCAACAGGGTGAAGAACTGCAACGGTACAGTGCGATGGCACTACATAGCAGGTCCACTACAACGAATAATTTCAAGAACAACGGCCGAAGATATTTTATAAGTTAAAAACTGGCACACAGTCCGAAACGTGACAACCGTATGTGGAGTAGACGTCATCATACCAAAAAACCATGTACTTTACACTACAGTGCATATAAAGATTTGGTTGGGAAGAGTTTCACAAAACCACTGTGTACTCTCCTGAGACAATCATGCCCAATACTATTATGACCGACCCTTGACACCCTGTATAGTGACGCAGGTGCAGAGTTCACCCGCGAGCTGGTCCCACACATGATCTCTCGGCGACTGGTCTGCGCATCTTGCAGACCACGGGGTTACTTCAACATCACGCAGACACTTCGTACAGGCACGCGCCATGTGCGGACCAAAGCTTTTATGTTGGCACCATCGTAAGAATGAATGATAATACCGGGATTTCCACTCAAAGGAGGCCCCACAAACATCTGTTGTAATTCCACAGATATTTCATCGTGTGATTTGTGACGTTTGACGTGGCAACACTGCACTCTGCAACATCGTTTGATGCAACACTGTGCTTTCACGCGTAGCTGTGCCTGCAGCTCAGTGTTAAGTCATTAGTGAGAATATATCGATATTCTATCGAAGGGCACGCGTCTATTGTGAAACAAAATTGCATTACTTGTTCCATCAAGACATGTCAGCGAATATTTGTTGAACGGTTTTGGTGATCAGTAAATACCGTCTCAATGTTGCCTGCCTGCAAAGGTTGGTGGAAAAGACAGAGAGCAGTGGAACGGTGTCGTATCTTCAAGGCGGGGGACGGCCGCCATTCTCGGAAGAAAAAGTGACTGAGATGAAACAAAGATTGCTGGCCTTTCCTGCAAAGTCTGTCCGACGTTCATCTCAGCAATGTGAAATGTCAAAGGGCACATGTCGCAGAGCTGCGAAGAAAGCCGGTTTGCATTGATACAGCTTTACAGTTGTTCAGGAACTGAATGTCAATGACGAAGACAAACTCATTACATTTCGCTGCTGGTTTCAGCAGTTTATTGGTCAGAGGTCAGGTCAGGCACACAGTCTTCAGTGGTGAGGCGTGGTTGCACCTCTCTGGCTATGTAAACTCTCAGAATATATATTTGTGACTTAGTGGACGGAGTGCACAGGTAGAGCAACCCTAGCATTAGCCAGAGATTGGCATCTTCTGTGCATTATCTCGGCGTCGCATCATCCGACCAATTTTTTCGACTCTAAAGTGCACTTTACATCGAAATGTTTCGGGAATTTGTGAATCAGTTCAATTGGGTCAAAAATGGTTCAAATGGCTCTCAGCACTATGCGACTTAACTTCTGATGTCATTAGTCGCCTAGAACTTAGAACTAATTAAACCTAACTAGCCTAAGGACATCACACACATCCATGCCCGAGGCAGGATTCGAACCTGCGACCGTAGCGGTCGCTCGGCTCCAGACTGTAGTGCCTAGAACCGCACGGCCACTCCGGCCGGCAGTTCAATTGGACGATGAAGAACTTGCCTTCGGCTGGTACCAACGGGATGGCGCCACACGTCTCGAGTGACCCCGGAAGAATGATTTCGAAACGATTGTGGCCCGCAAGGCCACCTGATTTCACACTACCTGACTTTTTCCTCTGGGGTGGCCTGAAAGGTAAGGTCTACAGGAACAAAACGCGCAAGTTGGAAGACTTAGGAGAGAGCGTCATCCGTGAAACAAGGCAATGACACCAGAGGCTCTGGAAGCAACATTCAAGAATCTGCAGCGTTGTGTTTAACTGTGTTTACAAGTCTTGGCGGGTCACTTCCAACACCTTCTGTGATCCACCATTATTTACTTTGAACAATGTATGACACGTTGATTTCATTTGATTTCCTGACTTCTATGAAATGTCTTTAAGTGTTATTTAAGCAAATGTTTGTTTGTGGGGCCTCTTTCCAGCGGGACTCCCTGTACATGAGGACGCAAGATGTCCTCACACCTCACATGAACACGTGAGCTCTGGTTCCGACACATTGCCGTTTGAAGAGACCGATGGTGACTTCGCAATGCGTCACACTTTTGCACCGTTTGAGGCACGTTTCGAACTTCTGTGGTGCCACTAGAGAAAATGTTTTTTTTTTTTTTTAAAAAAGCCCTTAATTTTGTTTCTCAGTGTATTTGATCTATACTTATGGAAACCCCACTAGTGAAAATCACAGTTAATGATATCCGTTGAGCCCTTAATTTTGTCGCTCAGTGTATTTGATCTATGCTTATGGAAACCACGCTAGTAAAAATGACAGTAAATTCTGACAGCTGACGGCTTATCCACAAACTGATGGTCCCTGAAGTACAATAAAACACTGTGCTCAAAGTTTCTCGCATAGATCTCTCGTTAAAGTGAGTTATGAGCATCAGAGAATCCAAAAATAGAGATGGAAACCATTCCTGGAATTGTGATGTTTAATATCTACGGCACGAAATGAGTGTCGTTATTTTCACATCAGTGTCTCCTGTCAGTTATTGTTAAGCGCGAAAATTTGTTTACTCTGCACACCTTCTCACTATTGTCCTCTTTGCTGTCCTATTTTTGGACGTTTCTGTGAATTCACAAAGAATATTCTTAGCTCAGTGTCGGTTAGTTGAAACAATCAGGGTATCAGTTCGCGAATTTTGTGCAGGTTGTTGTTCATGCGTCTCGAAATTCTAGCACTACCATTTTTGCAGATGTAGAGCGTGATAGCATTTGCAGTTCATAATATGGAACGATTGAAAAAGGGACCGAACGTTTCAATAGATGGGTATACCACATAAAATCTATTTCCTCTTTTATAAAGCTTCTTTAGTTGTTACGCATAAAACTGCGCAAGATTTTCCAGCTTGCCTCCTGTTATAGCTGATTGCTTAGCAGATATCTCGTACCACTTACGTGGAGGTGGGAATTGTAGGAAAGAGGTACTTCGGAAGGTGTAATTGAAGTTAATTAACTGCATCTGTGATATGCGGAAGAAGAATACAATGATTTGGTGCTAGCCTCGCCGTATACACCTTTGACAGTGTTTTGTCTTTGTGAAAATTTCTGCCGAAGCTACGAGGCACCACTGAAAGGCGGTGTGTTGCCAGGGCTGCACGTTTCCGACTCCAGTAGTCAGATCTTTATATGTTTCTGTATGCAGCTGAATAGCTAAAGGGCTTTTGCCACTGGTACAGAAATTGTGACTGTTTTACCATCTTAACGCGGGGTATAGCGAGACTGGCGAACTTTATTAAGATAGTTTTACAAGACGAGCAGTGACTGGGTGACCCATGTCTGTTGTACGATGTCAGCCACTGTGTTTTCTTATGATGTTATCTTAGCTCTTCTCTCGTACTTCTTATTTTACTTTTAGTTTTAGCACCTTGAAGATCTTGTACAGACAGACTTACCCTTGTTTCTTGGAAGTGTTCAGTCAGTCGAATTTCCCTGTGCTATTCTTTTAGCTCCCAGTTCTTCGTTTTAATCCAAGATCCTTTCACAGTTTCTCCGTTCTCCTATGGCATGTGAGATGGAGTGATTGTGTGGGTTGACGTGATTGAGACGGGGATGGGTGAGCGTCATTTCTACATTCACTCCTCGCAGTCTGACAACATTTTTAGCCCTTTTCTCCGCATTCGTTTCTTTTAATATTTGTAAGGGCACTGATTGTCTCACCATTAAGAACCCGTAAACTACAAAAATAAATTACAACCACCAGTGGTGCAATACCGCAGGTAATTCGTGCCACGCCCCGCACATTGTCATAAGAAAGTGGAGTCGAGGCGTGGACCCGCATCTGTATCGACATCCACACTCGACGGATCACTGAGCTATGAATAGCAGAGGGCATTTCGGTTCTACCAGTTATTACAGTCCCTTCCTGTTCCATTTACGTATGAAGAGCGGAAAGAATGATTAAACGCCCCTGTGCGTACTATAATAATCTTCACTTCGCCGTACCTATGAGAGCAATACATTGGGCGTTGTAGTATGTTACTAAATTTATCATCTAATGCAGATTCTTGAAACTCGCAAGTAGGCTTTCTCTTGGCTCGGTTTTTACAGCGAGTCTATTCGATTCCCTTTTGAGTCCGCCACACACCGTTGGGTGGCTTGCGGAGTATCAATGTAGATGTAGATAATGTCATATTCTACCCCAATTATAGGAAAACTATTTTAATTCGAAGAAAACTGTAAACACGAACTTGCAGCGTGCTGGAGGTGAAAAATGGGTCCGCAACTTGTCTTATAATTGAAATAAATAATTGTAGCTTCGTCATAAGTTGTATTGAGAAAGTACCTTTTTTTTTTTTATTTCTTGGTAGTGACTAGTTTCGGACCCCTGTGTCCATTTTCAAACCATCCGGAAATGCGACAAATGCAGGCAATAGTACACGCGCAAAAACTGCACCCTGCAGTGATCACAGCGTTACTATGGCCGACTCTGCGACAGAAAAATACGCCATAAAGGATGGCGTTAGAGGACAAATGTCCGTTCTGTGTCGAGAATTTTACTGTTGCTGAGTCTGAAATGGCACCGCTGTGACCACTGCAGGGGCAGTTTTTGCACGTGTGCTATTGCCTGTATCTGTGACACTTACAGATGGTTCGAAACTCGACACAGGTGTTCGGGACTAGTCACCATCTTGAAATAAGAAGAGAGATACTTCTTCATGTAACTTATGACAGAGCTACAACCATTTATTTTCAAACTGTTTTCATTTATTGTGTACATAAATCAAAGGTATACTTCATGACTTCAGAGTGATTTATTTTTTTTATTTTTTTTTCCATACTCCGCAAGCTACCTGACGGTGTGTGGCGGAGGGTACCCTGAGTACCTCTATCGGTTCTCCCTTCTATTCCAGTCTCGTATTCTTCGTGGAAAGAAGGATTGTCGGTATGCTTCTGCGTGGGCTCCAATCTCTCTGATTTTATCCTCATTGTCTCTTCGCGAGATACGCGTAGGAGGGAGCAATATACTGCTTGACTCTTCGGTGAAGGTGTGTTCTCCAAACTTTAACAAAAGCGCGTACCGACCTACTGAGCGTCTCTCCTGCAGAGTCTTCCACTCGAGTCTATCTATCATCTCCGTAACGCTTTCGCGATTACTAAATGATCCTGTAACGAAGCGCGCTGTTCTCCGTTGGATCTTCTCTATCTCTTCTATCAACGCTATCCGGTACGGATCCCACACTGCTGAGCAGTATTCAAGCAGTGGGCGAACAAGCGTACTGCAATCTACTTCCTTTGTTTTCGGATTGCATTTCCTTAGGATTCTTCCAATGAATCTCAGTCTGGCATCTGCTTTACCGACGATCAACTTTATATGATCATTCCATTTTAAATCACTCCTAATGCCTACTCCCAGATAATTTATGGAATTAACTGCTTCCAGTTGCTGACCTGCTACACTGTAGCTAAATGATAAGAGATCTTTCTTTCTATGTATTCGCAGCACATTACACTTGTCTACATTGAGAGTCAATTGCCATTCCCTGCACCATGCGTCAATTCGCTGCAGATCCTCCTGCATTTCAATACAATTTTCCATTGTTACAACCTCTCGATATACTACAGCATCATCCGCAAAAAGCCTCAGTGAACTTCCGATGTCATCCGCAAAGTCATTTATGTATATTGTGAATAGCGACGGTCCTATGACGCTCCCCTGCGGCACACCTGAAATCACTCCTACTTTGGAAGACTTCTCTCCATTGAGAATGACATGCTGCGTTCTGTTATCTAGGAACTCCTCAATCCAATCACACAATTGTTCTTCCGCAACATCTTGTTATCCTAATTATGCTGTGTCACGAAGACACAATTACTTTCAAGCTCTATTTAGGCATTCTGAAACAAGCTACGGATGGAAAACTGTCTCTTGCTTGCAGTTCCTTCGTTGCCACAAACGTATCTCAGTTTACCTTATTGTGCATATTTAGATAGGCGCTAAGTGTTCTTGGATTTTTTTTCATTCGTCTGTAATAATAACAGCGTAAGAGCACCTCTTCAAGGCAGCTTGAACAGCACACGGTGGACCAAGTTTACCGAGCAGATACTTGACAGTAGGAACAGCCGGATTTCTCAGCCGAATTTCTCCATGCCCTCTTTCGTTGTAGAAGACAGCTGCTATCTTAACCTCTTCAAAGTAGTGTCACACGCCGTTCTGTGTTACCGGCGTCACTGATAAACAGTGAGTGGTTTAGATTCCCTGCCAGATGCGTTACTTGTGAATAGCTAACTTCATGTTTGTCAGGAATTAAAGCTCTATGCATATATTATTATTGTTATAACGATTGTTCCCCTTCAGGAGAGCGATTGATTTGAATTCATAATTTCATCTCCCGACGTTTTTTTTCTTTGCTTCCGAAAAGCTCTTCATCCTCTCAGAATGCTGCTTCTTCAGTTCTTCTTTCCATTTTTTACCAGGCTGGCGTTATGTTCTTTCCTCAATCTTCACACTTTTGATTTTATTTCGGCACTCACTGCGATCTTCGAGATCTTTTATGTTGATCTGCTGCAGAACCCTCTGGACTTCAGTCAGCCATTTTCTGCTGCATTTACTCCTCGTTATAGTACTGAAAAGTTTCCTTGGTGCTCCCGACTGCAAATTGTTGCTCATTTCGGCACCATCGACTCATGCCGTCTTGGTTCAGAGGTCATCCTCAGTTCGTACAGGTGGTTGGCGGAGTTGGTGAAGGCGGAAAGCCTCGCTCGCGGGGCGGAATCTGAGCAAACTATTTCTAGTATCGTTCCCAGAACCGATCGCGGTCCTCTGGTTTGGAGCTGAGTGGAAGGCTTAAACCAGTGGCCCAGACGATTCTGCGGAGATCTGGGGTGCAAATTTTTGGCCCTCGCTATCGGGTGGAGAAATGTAGGGTCCCCCTGAATAGGTCAGGGGTGCACTAAACAGAGGAAGCGGCTACAAGGGTAGCGGAGTATGTGTGGAGTGCACATGTGGGTTTTTTGGGTTAGAGAATTCCCTCCCTAGGCCCGACAAGACGCCTCCTGAGACGCGGCAAGATAGGAGTAGGCAAAATGCAGCAGGGAATAACAATATCAATGTACCAATAGTAAACTGCAGGAGCGTCTATGGAAAGGTCCCAGAACTGCTCTCATTAATAAATGGTCACAATGCCCATATGGTACTAGGGACAGAAAGTTGGCTGAAACCAGATGTAAACAGTAATGAAATTCTAAACTCTGATTGGAATTTATACCGCAGAGACAGGCTGGACAGTGAAGGGGGAGGCGTGTTTATGGCGATAAGAAGTGCAATAGTATCGAAGGAAATTGACGGAGATTCGAAATATGAAATGATTTGGGTGAAGGTCACGGTTAAAGGAGGCTCAGACATGGTAATTGGATGTCTCTATAGGCCCCCTGCATCAGCAGCTGTTGTGGTTGAGCACCTGGAGGATAATTTGGAAAATATTTCGAGTAGATTTCCCCACCATGTTATAGTTCTGGGTGGAGATTTTAATATGCCGGATGTATACTGGGAGACTCAAAGGTTCATAACGGGTGGCAGGGACAAAGAATCCAATGAAAGTTTTTTAACTGCTTTATCTGGAAACTACCTTGAGCAGTTAAACAGAGAACCGACTCGTGGTGATTGCATATTAGACATTCTGGTGACAAAGAGACCCGAACTATTTGAAACAGTTAACGCAGAACAGGGAATCAGCGATCATAAAGCGGTTACTGCATCGATGATTTCAGCCGCAAATAGAAATATTAAAAAAGGTAGGAAGATTTATCTGTTTAGCAAACGTGACAAAAATGATTTCAGAGTACCTGATGGCTCAACACAAAAGTTTTGTCTCAAGTACAGATAGTATTGAGGATCAGTGGACAAAGTTCAAAACCATCGTACAATATGCGTTAGATGAGTATGCGCCAAGCAAGATCCTATGAGATGGAAAAGAGCCACCATGGTACAACAACCGAGTTAGAAAACTGCTGCGGAAGCAAAGGGAACTTCACAGCAAACATAAACATAAACATAGCCAAAGCCTTGAAGACCAACATAAATTACGCGAAGAGAAATGTAGTATGAGGTAGGGCCATGCGAGAGGCGTTCTGTGAATTCGAAAGTAAAGTTCTATGTACCGAATTGTCAGAAAATCCTAAGAAATTTTGGTCTTATGTCAAAGCGGTAAGTGGATCAAAACAAAATGTCCAGATATCCTGTGACCAAAATTGTACTGAAACAGAGGATGACAGACTAAAGGCCGAAATACTAAATGTCTTTTTCCAAAGCTGTTTCACAGAGGAAGACTGCACTGTAGTTCCTTCTCTAGATTGTCGCACAGATGACAAAATTGTAGATATCGAAATAGACGACAGATGGATAGAGAAACAATTAAAATCGCTCAAAAGAGGAAAGGCCGCTGGGCCTGATTGATACCAGTTCGATTTTACACAGAGTACGCGAAGGAACTTGCCCCCCTTCTTGCAGCGGTGTACCGTAGGTCTCTAGAAGAGCGTAGCGTTCCAAAGGATTGGAAAAGGGCACAGGTCATCCCCGTTTTCAAGAAGGGACGTCGAACAGATGTGCAGAACTGGAGACTTGAAATCTACTCTGTAGGAATCGGTATGGGATTCGAAAAAGATGATCGTGTGAAACCCAGCTTGCGCTATTCGTCCACGAGACTCAGAGGGCCATAGACACGGTTTACCAGATAGATGCCGTGTTTCTTGACTTCCGCAAGGCGTTCGATACACTTCCCCACAGTCGTTTAATGAACAAAGTAAGACCATATGGACTATCAGACCAATTATGTGATTGGATTGAAGAGTTCCTAGATAACAGAGAGAAGTCTTCCGAAGTAAGAGTGATTTCAGGTGTTCCGCAGAGGAGTGTCGTAGGACCGTTGCTACTCACAATATACATAAATGACTTTGCGGATGACATCGGAAGTTCACTGAGGCTTTTTGCGGATGATGCTGTAGTATATCGAGAGGTTGTAACAATGGGAAATTGTATTGAAATGCAGGAGGATCTGCAGCGAATTGACGCATGGTGCAGGGAATGGCAATTGACTCTCAATGTAGACAAGTGTAATGTGCTGCGAATACATAGAAAGAAAGATCTCTTATCATTTAGCTACAGTATAGCAGGTCAGCAACTGGAAGCAGTTAATTCCATAAATTATCTGGGAGTAGGCATTAGGAGTGATTTAAAATGGAATGATCATATAAAGTTGATCGTCGGTAAAGCAGATGCCAGACTGAGATTCTTTGGAAGAATCTTAAGGAAATGCAATCCGAAAACAAAGGAAGTAGATTGCAGTACGCTTGTTCGCCCACTGCTTGAATACTGCTCAGCAGTGTGGGATCCGTACCGGATAGCGTTGATAGAAGAGATAGAGAAGATCCAACGGAGAACAGCGCGCTTCGTTACAGGATCATTTAGTAATCGCGAAAGCGTTACGGAAATGATACATAAACTCCAGTGGAAGACTCTGGAGGAGAGATGCTCAGTAGGTCGGTACGGGCTTTTGTTAAAGTTTGGAGAACACACCTTCACCGAAGAGTCAAGCAGTATATTCCTCCCTCCTACGTATATCTCGCGAAGAGACCATGAGGATAAAATCAGAGAGATTAGAGCACACACAGAAGCATACCGACAATCCTTCTTTCCACGAACAATACGAGACTGGAATAGAAGGGAGAACCGATAGAGGTACTCAGGGTACCCTCCGCCACACACCGTCTGGTGGCTTGCGGAGTATGGATGTACATGTAGATGTAGATGTAGATGTAGATGAAGTCACAAATTGGATCGATTCTTGGATCGCTTCAAGAGATGAACAGTTTTTTCGACGTGGGATTCGTACACTTGGATTCTTGTTACTCCAGCAGTAACAAGAGTAGAAGAATGAACTAAAGCAGAAACAGGAGTAGGAGCAGCCATGGCAGCAGGAAGTCAAGGAGAAAAGGGAATTTGAAAGATAGGAAAAAGTAGTGGCCAGCAATGGAAAATACTTTGAGTGATACATGTGTAACCAATTTGTTTCATAGCAGCCTCAAATGTTGGGTAAAAACGGCGGAAGCAAAGTTGTATACCTTGTATATATACCTGGTTTCTTTTAGGGTTTAGAATGTGAGGCTCCTCGTTATAGTAATTTAATGAGGTATTATGTTGAGTTACTTTTATTGGTTAGGCGGTTAAATCTTGAGCCCTGATCTGAGTTAGTTTTGTTTTAATTCGTATTCTCTTGTATATAATAATTATTTCATGGATCATGGCTTGTGGATTTGTTAGTGTTTTCTGAAGAGATTAACTTCAGGTTGTGACTGTATTACACTATCCGTATCTTGGAAGTTAACAGTCACAGGTGCAAGTTAGTCCGATGAGAATTGTCTTGGTAATGCTAATATTGTTTATTTTTCAGATGACCAGACTCATTTTCTTGTATGACCCGTAATTGCAGTGTAACACGTGTTAAGTTCGGCTCGCGAAATTTTGTTGAATTCGAAGGTGTTCTCGCAGGTGGTGTTGTCTAGTACAAGTGGAAATCGTGTAGACAACAGTGTTCTGTGCAGTAGTGCTATTTTTTTTTTCTGTGTTCCGCCAATATCTTCGAGAAGAGTGAACAGCAGCGGGTCCAGCAGCGGGGAAGCAGCAGGTGCGGCGGGTCTGCTCTTGGCGGAAGGTGCGGCCGCGGCTCCCGGTCTAGCGGAGCTGGTCCGCTCTGAGGTAAACGCTGCGCTTCGCGATAGAAACAATCTCGATCTGATAGCAGGCACTATATCAGATACTGTAACGGCAGCAGTATTGGCCAAAATGCGTGAAACTGTTGAGGCCAATACTGCCGAAATTACAGCACTAAAAAAGTCTGTGTCTGAATACGAGAAAAAGGCACGAGAGTTGGAAGTGAAACTATCTGCCGCAACAGACGAGCTAGAACAGTACCAAAGGCGAAATAGTCTACGACTGTTTGGAGTAGCAGAAAATAAGGAAGAAGACACAGACAACCTGCTTATAGAGGTTGCGCGTGAAAAATTAGGTGTTGAAGTGACCAAGGCAGACATTGACAGGAGCCATCGGGTGGGACGAAAACTACCAGGTGCTACCAAACCTCGTCCAATAATAATTAAATTTGTCTCGTACCGAAAAAGGGCAGAGATCTTTACCCAGAAGAAGAAGTTAGCAAGGACAGGGCTTACAATAAGGGAAGATCTGACATACGAACGGCTAAAGATCTTAAACAGTGCCATATCCCATTTCGGTCTTCAGAATGTGTGGACTCAGGATGGCAGAGTAATCATTAAGACAGCAGCTGGAAAGAAGACAGTCACAAACATGACAGAACTAAATAGTATTAAGTGAAGCTACTCGAGCCAAAAGTGCAAACTTAACACCATTTGCAAATTTTAACAGCCCTATACTCAGATATAGTCATGTAATTGAATTAACTTTTTAATTATACCCATATTTGTACCTTCAACTAATTGTTTTTGTAACTGTATTAACTTTTCACTATTTTTTTTGTATCTGTAGCTCTAACCATTACTTAATTTTAGTTATGCTAATACTTTTTTCATTTTCTCAGTTTATTCTCTTCCATTCTGTAATAGTTCTATTGAAATTATTAGTCTCTCCTTTAGTTCATTAATCACCCATCTCTTCAGTTTAAATTGTTCATAACAAAAATCACCATCAGTATAACTTTAGCAAATTTCAATCTAATTGTAGCTTCCTACGATAATCACTACCAGTATCACTTTAGTAAATTTCAATTTAATTCTAGCTTCCTACGATAATCTATTAATTATTAAGCTTACTTCTCTCTGCTGGCAGCATCGGCCTCTTAAATCACTCCCTTCTCCCTTATTTCCACCCTAAGCTATTTCAAATACGCTAATTACATTTCTCCTCTTACGACGTAGGATACACAGTGACACACAGCCGTCACTATTTTGGTCATATTCTCCTTGCACCGAATACCACTAATCCATTTTCTATACTCGCGCAACCTCAGGAAATCTCTTGCAGTCGCCTTTCTTTCGGCACTCGCGGAGTCACAAACAGGGCGCGCAAAATCTCGGACGCCCCTGTGTTATGTCACTTGGCGGAAGCACCGGCCAGTGCCTAACAAAGTGACAAACCAGTCTGCCACCCTACTACAGGCTGCTCAGCGGAACGCGTCAGAGCTTTTAGCAGCTCACTGCAACATCCAGTCTTTACCTGCACATTACGAAGAACTTTAGCCTCTTCTTCAACCAACTAAACTACCACGTAATCCTCTTATCCGAAACGTGGTTGAAACCACACATATCCTCTGCATCTATTCATCTCCCAGGGTACACATTTCTTAGGGCAGACAGATCAAAAAAGCGAGGTGGCGGGATCGGCGCGTATATACGAACAGATCTCAAAGCGAAAGTCTTATGTACGTCAAATCCTGCTGAAGAAAAAGAGGCTGAATTCATATTCATTGAAATAAATATACAAAGTCGGAAATTCTTGACTGGCGTCGTGTACATGCCGCCAAAAATAAACTCAATGAGTTCCTTCCAGTCGGAATTACATTCACTTCAGTGTCAATACGAACATGTCATCGTAATGGGTGACTTGAACATAGACCTGCTAAGAGACACTCCCTCCGCAATAAACCTAAGAAGACTGTTTAGTTGCAATAGCATGAACATTCTTCCATTACAACCTACACACCATTCGGCGCACAGTCATACTCTTATAGACGTAATCGCAACGAAACAGACTGACAAAGTAAGAGATGTTGGTCAAACATCGGCCCCTGGCCTCTCAGCACATGATGTATTATTTCTGGCCTACTCTGTGCAGCCCCCAAGGATCAAATCGCGTTACATAACTTGTAGGAACATGAAACGTATTGACCTTGACGCCGTAACAGCCGATTGCTTAGAAATCTCATGGCATCAAATAATCAGAGAACCTACAATCGACGGCAAAATTAATGAACTTGGTGATAAACTCACTGCCCTCTATGACAAACATGCACCTGTGCGCACAATCCGTGTAAGAAAATCTCCTGCTCCATGGCTGACAGCTGAATTACGTCAAATGATGACTAATAGGGATGCTGCCCACAGGCGTTTCAAGGCAGATCCGAAACCCGAGCGTTTCGAAGAATATAGAAAGCTACGGAACAGAGTGAAACAATGCATTCGCAATGCTAAAATCAGGCACGCTCGCTCCCTTGTATGCAGCGATCTGACGCCCACGACTCTATGGAGGAATCTCCGTAGCTTGGGGGTCGGAAAGGCAAAATCGGAAACTACTTTTCATGTGTCAGCTAACGAATTAAATGAATTCTTCTCTGCACCTCTGAATACCAGCACGGTTGATAATTACCGTCCACAAGAATCCCCAAACAGGATAACTAACAACGATACCTTCCATCTAAAGCATGTAACTACAAATACGGCAAGAAAAGCAATAATGAGAATCTCTTCTGATGCAATAGGCAACGACAGTATCGGTATAACCATGATTAAGAATGTTGCCGATATCTTAGTACCTGTCTTAACTGACATATTTAATTTTTCCCTCGTGAACGGAATATACCCCACTGCATGGAAAAGAAGCATAATTCGACCCATCCCTAAGATCGAAAACCCGCAAATGCCTAGTGATTACCGACCAATTAGCATACTGCCTGCTGTTTCCAAACCACTTGAATATATTGTTCATGACCAAATCACTGAACACTTGCATGAATTCAGCCTATATGACAAATTTCAATCCGGTTTCCGTAAACATCACAGCACAAACACTGCTCTAATTAAAGTAACTGATGACCAGGAAAATTAAAGAGACCTTTGGAGATAAGAGAACGACTTGTATGAATATCAAGAGCTCAGATGGAAACCCAGTTCTAAGCAAAGAAGGGAAAGCAGAAAGGTGGAAGGGGTATATAGAGGGTCTATACAAGGGCGATGTACTTGAGGACAATATTATGGAAATGGAAGAGGATGTAGATGAAGATGAAATGGGAGATATGATACTGCGTGAAGAGTTTGACAGAGCACTGAAAGACCTGAGTCGAAACAAGGCCCCCGGAGTAGACAATATCCCATTGGAACTACTGACGGCCGTGGGAGAGCCAGTCCTAACTCTACCATCTGGTGAGCAAGATGTATGAAACAGGCGAAATACCCTCAGACTTCAAGAAGAATATAATAATTCCAATCCCAAAGAAAGCAGGTGTTGACAGATGTGAAAATTACCGAACTATCAGCTTAATAAGTCACAGCTGCAAAATACTAACACGAATTCTTTACAGACGAATGGAAAAACTAGTAGGAGCCAACCTCGGGGAAGATCAGTTTGGATTCCGTAGAAACACTGGAACACGTGAGGCAATACTGACCTTACGACTTATCTTAGAAGAAAGATTAAGGAAAGGCAAACCTACGTTTCTAGCATTTGTAGACTTAGAGAAAGCTTTTGACAATGTTGACTGGAATACTCTCTTTCAAATTCTAAAGGTGGCAGGGGTAAAATACAGGGAGCGAAAGGCTATTTACAATTTGTACAGAAACCAGATGGCAGTTATAAGAGTCTAGGGACATGAAAGGGAAGCAGTGGTTGGGAAGGGAGTAAGACAGGGTTGTAGCCTCTCCCCGATGTTGTTCAATCTGTATATTGAGCAAGCAGTAAAGGAAACAAAAGAAAAATTCGGAGTAGGTATTAAAATTCATGGAGAAGAAATAAAAACTTTGAGGTTCGCCGATGACATTGTAATTCTGTCAGAGACAGCAAAGGACTTGGAAGAGCAGTTGAATGGAATGGACAGTGTCTTCAAAGGAGGATATAAGATGAACATCAACAAAAGCAAAACAAGGATAATGGAATGTAGTCTAATCAAGTCGGGTGATGCTGAGGGAATTAGATTAGGAAATGAGGCACTTAAAGTAGTAAAGGAGTTTTGCTATTTGGGGAGCAAAATAACTGATGATGGTCGAAGTAGAGAGGATATAAAATGTAGGCTGGCAATGGCAAGGAAAGCGTTTCTGAAGAAGAGAAATTTGTTAACATCGAGTATAGATTTAAGTGTCAGGAAGTAATTTCTGAAAGTATTCGTATGGAGTGTAGCCATGTATGGAAGTGAAACATGGACGATAAATAGTTTGGACAAGAAGAGAATAGAAGCTTTCGAAATGTGGTGCTACAGAAGAATGCTGAAGATTAGATGGGTAGATCACATAACTAATGAGGAAGTATTGAATAGGATTGGGGAGAAGAGAAGTTTGTGGCACAACTTGACCAGAAGAAGGGATCGGTTGGTAGGACATGTTCTGAGGCTTCAAGGGATCACCAATTTAGTATTGGAGGGCAGTGTGGAGGGTAAAAATCGTAGAGGGAGACCAAGAGATGAATACACTAAGCAGATTCAGAAGGATGTAGGTTGCAGTAGGTACTGGGAGATGAAGAAGCTGGCACAGGATAGAGTAGCATGGAGAGCTGCATCAAACCAGTCTCAGGACTGAAGACCACAACAACAACAACAATGACCTGAAATATGCCATCGACAATCGAAAGGCAACAATATTGACGCTACTGGACTTTGGCAAAGCTTTTGATACTGTTAACTTTGACATACTGCTCAGAAAAATGCAACAGCTTAATTTCTCTGATAGTGCAATGAGATGGTTTGAAAGCTACTTAAAAGACAGACAGCAATGTGTTGTCTGCATAAATGAAAAATCTTCCTGGAAACATGTTTCCTCGGGAGTGCCACAAGGATCAGTCTTAGGACCACTTTTGTTTTTTTATATATGTCAACGATATTTCGTCGGTTCTGTCCTCCTATAAATATCATTTCTATGCCGACGACCTCCAGCTCTACCTAAGCGTCAGACCTGAAGATGTAAACACTGCAATCGCTCAGATGAATGATGATCTGTCTTCAGTAGTGACATGGGCGAAAAACCTTGGGCTTAAACTAAATGCAAAAAAGACGCAAGTAATCTTAATAGCCCATCAGAAATTAATAAGTTCAGATTTCCGCGAACGGCTACCTCCTATTCTGCTCGACGGTACTCCAATACCATATCAGAAAACAGTGAAGAACTTGGGTGTAACTTTGGATGAGCATCTCAACTGGGCGGAGAATACAGTCGCAGTGTGCCGAAAGACGTCTGCTTGTCTCTATGCTCTCAAAAAGTTTCGGAACATATTTCCTCAGAACTTGAAAAGCCAGCTCGTGCAAGCACTCGTTCTACCGAACCTCCACTATTGTGATGTGATTCAACAAGGCACGAGTAGTGAAAACAAAAGACGGCTAGAGCTAACCATGAATGCCTGTGTGCGTTACACCTGCAACATTCGCCGATATGATAATGTTAGTGCTTCATACTCCGAGCTAGGGTGGCTGCGGCCGGACAAATTGCGTGACTACCACACTCGATGTCTACTTCACCGACTCCTCGTCGCGCAAGCACCCCAGTACCTTGCTTCAGAGATTAAAAACCTGTCATGCCATCATAATCGAAACACGAGGTTAATCTTATTTGGTATCCTAGCTGTGCCCACTCACAAAACAAAAACTTTTGCAAACTCCTTCTCAGTTGCCGCTGTCCGCCTCTGGAACAAACTGCCCCTTACTTTGCGCAAAATTCAATCTCCTGCTGCTTTCAAGAAGAAGTTGAAGCATTTCCTACTATCATCCTCATAAAGTTCTCCACAAAATTAATGTACGAGGCCAATCCTCTCATCTGTCAAATAGCAAAGCTAGCGTCTCCTATCTTGCTCCTGAGATGCCTTCCTCTTCATCTATCTCTATTAGCCACGTAGTCTTCTTTTCCTTTATATTACCTTAATTATGTTTCATCGTCTCTCTATTCTTCTCCTCCCTTCACCATGAGTCTCCCTCATACTCACTGCTACCAGCACTCCTATCTAAAATTTGTCTCTTCAATAATGTCTAATTATAACAGTACTTATGATCTACGAATATAAACTCTGTATGCATTTATTTTTCCAGGTGTACCTTTCTAATTGTTTATTTCACTTTTTGTACTAGATGTAGTTTAACATGTCTACGAAAACATATGAATGTAAAATAAGTAGAATTCCTGGTTCGATGTAAGAGAGGGCCTGATGGCCCTAATCTTGCCAGGTTAATTAAATAAATAAATAAATAATTGAGTGGTCAGTATGGATCTGTCCTGTGGACGCACCCTCCCTCTGACAAGGGAAACTCCCAGTCACACCCCCTCAGATGTAGTGGTAAGAGGATCCACCGCACAGCCCGTCAGAAACTGAACACAGAGCAAGCATGAGAACAGGGAGAAGGTGTACTGGACTGTGAAAAAAAGCAAAATAGAAACAGTGAACGTTCCAAGAACAAGAAATGCAATACAGAGCAGCTCTGAAGAAAAACAGCGTCGTGGTTGAGTGGTTAGCCGGCACGGTAGCTCAGCGTGTTTGGTCGGAGGGTTAGCTATCTAATAAAAAAGCTAGTGAGTGGATCAACGATGAACATGATTCGCCCGAACAACTACAATGAACAAAATGACAGAAAAAATAAGTGGTTACGGTGTTGAATTGCCAAGTAATCTAGCGGTGTTCAAACTTCCCTCGACCCGATATTTTTCTTCGCCGTTCGTTTTATTCAAATTTGTGTCTGTGTCTTGCAACAGCGAGATGTAAGTAGTCACCTATAGTGACAGTTGATTCTGCACAAATACTGCATTAGGAGCCGAAAGGAAGTGGCTTTTCACTTATTATTGGCTGCATTTGTTGCTATAGGTATACTTTTCTTCATAAGTAAGAGATAGTCATCGATGAATTTTGCACAACATATAAATCTTTCTTACAGCTGTATGAAACTACATAATTTATTTAATGTATGGAAAATGAAAGAGTTGTTACATTTTAAACTTCATGTTTAGAAAAATCTAAAATTTTATATTTAATTATCTAAGTTTTTACCACAGTTTCTAATTGATTTGGAAAATTGTAGTTTCATACACCTGTAAGTATGGTTTACATCCTGGACAAAATTTATCGAAGAGTCTCTCTTAGTTATGATGAATAGTGTATCCATAGCAACACATGCAGCCAATGGTAAGTGAAAAAATGATGAAGTTTCACGTGTAAAAAAAAATTATTTTGTTATGTTTCTGAACTTCAACTGCTATAAGTGTGAATCCTCCTGGTCATGTTGACAAAGTTTTATGAATTTATTTATAAAAGTATAGACAGTGGAAATTAAAATGTTCTGTGGTGCTTCTCGTGTTCCAAGTAGGCCATTTCGACTTCCTATCTTCCTTAAGCTGCAACAAATGAACACAACAGTCTCACAGTTACACAGTTTGTCTGTCCTCTGTCAAAACATAGTCCATGTTTTTAACGTTTTTGAAGTTGTGCTCAGTTTTGGAAGTACTGATTCTTGAGTTCCTTTCTTGTAACATAGTTCACACTCGATTGTTGGTTTCATTTCCGTGAGACTTATATGTGGTATCTCGCCAGCTCGGGGTATTCATCACATTTACTTGCAACAGGAACGTATTGCTACAACATGATTCATATTCTATAAATAATGTACACTAAGACAACTGCCAAGACTGCAGAAAGAGAACGAACATTTAACTGAACGAACAGACAGTTCATAGAGCTGTGAAAAAAATAAACGGCACGGAGAGTTAGAAAGACGGCTCGTCCGCTTGACAGTCCAACGCCATTGAAACTTCTTTACTAAATATTTTACTTAAAGTGCTGAGTGAAATTGAATGCAAGTGAACCTACTTCCTCTTTCTTTTTTCTTATCATGTCAACACTAACCACAATATTCTAGCGCAACGCAATCTCACTGCCCAAAAATAATTACAACCTGAGTTGAAATAATTAATTCAAAAGAATGGCCCTGACTTAACAATAAACTATACATTTCATTAAGCACTTACCTCACAAAAATCTTCATTACGCGAACTACTGCAAGCGAGCGTCAGTACTGCCAGATAAATAAAAGATTCTAGCTTCTAAAGCCACTTACTACTAGCAGGCGTGGGGTTAGAAAAGGAAAGATTTGATTGCAAACCGAATAATGTATTTTTTTTATACCCTAATAATATGACATCCAGTTCAGACACGAATATAAATCATCATTGACATATAGGACGAAAGTATGTAATCATGGATAATATTCAATCTCCAAGTCGAACATGCACAGATCGTTAGCGTATGCTAACACTTCAGACCTCTACCCTCCATAAATGCTAACTTCTCACACATAAAATCCATCACTGCTGGCCGTTCACCTCCAACTGCCCAATAGTACTGGCGATTAACATCCAACAACGAGTCCAACCAGCCACAGAGTCTCTTAAAAAGAAAGCGCAGGCAGACATCCAAATCAAACCCCTACACAGCGATACCAACACAGAAGCAGCCCACTTACACCATGACCACTTAACCACGACGCTGTTGTTTGAGGCTGCTCTTTATTGCATTTCTTGTTCTTGGACCGTTCACTGTTTCTATTTTGCTTTCTTTCACAGTTCAGTCTTCCTGTTTTCAAGCTTGACCTTTGTTCGGTTTTAGACGGAGGATCCACTGGGCCATCTGAGGGGGGATGAAAGGGGCAGTTTCTTTTGTAAGCACCTACCACTTGTAAGCGTACTGTCATGTCGCTGGCTTAGTTGTGGAGTGTCTTTGCGGGCAGCCGCGTCTGTAGAGAGTCGAGCGCGGGACACGGAACTGTTACGTTGTGCAGTGTGTAGCTCTGCATGTGAGTGGCATTGTGCAACGTGACCTTCCAGTACTGGTGGTGGTATGAGTCCACCTAAGTAGGTAGATTACCGTCACTTTGACTTGTCCTACCGCTCCTGCAAGCTACCGTCTGTAGTAATTGGTTTCTTAAATTCGTGTGGTCCACGAAATTACTGGCCCCTGCGAGTTATCGCTGGGTATTAATAATTTCTAGTGGAAGGTTTTACCGAACCGGTAGAAATTTGAACGCAACCGATAACACTCTTATTTTGAACCACTACAGAAGGCACCTACACAGGGCTTAATAGACAGTATATAGCTTTTATTTGCTTTCATGACCTAGAATTCGAGTGTGGTACTGACTGCCACCTATTCTTTATGATGGAAGGAGTAAATAATCAGTCTAGGGTAGAGATTGATATTTATTCAGTACCTATGGTATTTCAACAACTAGTCGTGTTTCTCTTGCAATGTACATCATCAAAACCGGTCTCTAGTTAACATGGTTCAGTTTCACCACGTAATTATGGAATAGGACAGAGGATCCTCTCGTTGCGTGTTGTACCGCACTTTATCAATCATCCGCGACGTGTTCGGTCTCCATGAATGAACTATTGTGAATCAGTAATATTATTTACCACAAAAGGGAGCATTTAAATGCCAGTGTCTTGTAGCGAACGTGAGAACGTGCGTTAGATCATCGCGTTCCCCATCATCAACAATCAACCGCGCCGCGACGGTTACGCGCACGCTCGTATAAGTGAGAACTGAGAACTGAAAAATTAGCTTTACGAATAGTGTTAAAAATTATTACTAGTATCAAGCAGGACTGGTACCAAATATCTGTGTATGCGTGACGAGCGTAAGAACTTTCGTGTGATCATTCGGTTTCCGCATCATCAACAATCACCCGCGTCGTGTCGGTTACGCATACGCTCGTCCGAATGATATTGTGGACTGTCAATCATCCATTAATTTGGATAACACTTACGAATTAGAATGTAAACATTGCAACCTGCGATTTCCTTTTATCGTCTCAGAATATAGTTGTTCATACCAGACGTAGAACAGTGTTGTGTTTTGACGTTGAGTGGCTCCCCTAACACGCTTGCGTATTTCGATAGGTAATTTCAGGCAAGCCAGCAGCAGTGTGGAGCAGAACAGTACGACTGCCGCTGGATTATCAGGTACGTGGTGTGGATAGGGCGCACGGTCAAGGAACGACAACCAGTTTAAGGTACCCCACACATTTGTACTCCAAGGCGTGTTACACACTGCTGTTTACTGTATTATTGCATTTATGTGAACAGTTTTTCTCTGTTACTAATTCGTTTCTCAAAAACCTTTACTAACAAATTTTATGTGTTTAAGTAACAAATGTCTGGATTATCGTTCTGTACTTTAACAATCCAGACATAGCTCCACTACACTCTGTGGTGCAGCAAGTAATGAAGCAATAACCAACGTTACATCTTGTAACAGTGATTTTGATGGAGTAGAAAGGTCTTTGTTGTTGTGCTCTTCAGTCCTGAGACTCGTTTGCAGCTCTCCATGCTACTCTATCCTGTGCAAGCTTCTTCATCTCCCAGTACTTACTGCAACCTACATCCTTCTGAATCTGCGTAGTGTATTCATCTCTTGGTCTCCCTCTACAATTTTTACCCTCCACGCTGCCCTCCAATGCTAAATTTGTGATCCGATGCCTCAGAACATGTCTTACCAACCGGTCCCTTCTTCTAGTCAAGTTGTGCCACAAACTCGTCTTCTCTCCAATTCTATTCAATACCTCCACATTAGTTATGTGGTCTACCCATCTAATCTTCAGCATTCTTCTGTAGCACCACATTTCGAAAGCTTCTATTGTCTTCTTGTCCAAACAATTCATCGTCCATTGTTTCACTTGCATACAAGCCTACACTCCATGCAAATACTTTCAGAAACGACTTCCTGACATTTAAATCTATACTCGATGTTAACAAATTTTTCTTCTTCAGAAACGCTTTCTTTGCCATTGCCAGTCTACATTTTACATCCTCTCTACTTCGACCATCAACAGTTATTTTCCTCCCCAAGTAGCGAAACTCCTTTACCACTTTAGATGCCCCATTTCCTAATCTAATTCCCTTAGCATCACCCGACTTAATTCGACTACATTCCATTGTCCTCGTTTTGTTTTTGTTGATGTTCATCTTATATCCTCCTTTCAAGACACTTTCTATTCCGTTCAACTGCTCTTCCAAGTCTTTTGCTGTCTCTGACAGAATTAGAATGTCATCGGCGAACCTCAAAGTTTTTATTTCTTCTCCACGGATTTTAATACCTACTCCAAATTTTTCTTTTGTTTCCTTTACTGCCTGCTCAATATACAGATTTTATAACATCGGTGAGAGGTTACAACCCTCTCTCATCTCTTCCCGTCCACTGCTTCCCTTTCATGTCCCTCGACTCCTATAACTGCCATCTGGTTTCTGCACAAATTGTAAATAGCCTTTCGCTCCCTGTATTTTACCCCTGCCACCTTTAGAATTTGAAAGAGTATTCCAGTCAACATTGTCAAAAGCTTTCTCTAAGTCTACAAAAGCTAGAAACGTAGGTTTGCCTTTCCTTAATCTTTCTTCTAAGATAAGTCGTAAGGTCAATATTTCCTGACGTCTTCAATAAAATTCTTCAGGGTATCAGACCGCATCGTCATAATTTTAAATTGCGCCAACGTTTCGGCCAGCGTTGCAGCTAGCCTTCATCAGGGCCTTACGTTAACTGCTAAATGAACACACTTGGATTCCTTAAATAGCTGCACGAGAAAACCGTGTCGTAACTTGATTGGCTGTACTAGGAGGAGGAGGAGGGGTGAAAGGTATGCTTTATTGGTGTTTCCTTTATTATCTGTTATTGGCTGAAATAGCTGTTTTCTATTGGTCTTTATATTAATCCACCCCATTGGAGGAGACGGACGAATAGCGAACAGGTGATGGCTGTGACGTCACACTGTTTCCATGCTGCCCAGAAGCCGGCTGCGGCGTGCCATTGCTTTGTGTGCTCGCGACCACTACTGTGGCTCTCCGCGTGTCCGCATGGGCCGCCACGGCACTGCCGCCGCTCCGTAGCCCTGCTATTGCAGGCAGCCAAGACCTCGGAAGCTTGTACCCGTCCTCTCTATTCATGTTGGCGGGTCTTTTGGCTATTTCTATCGCCTCTCTAATCTTTCTTTTGAAAGTGAGAGGCTGTTTCGCCAGGACGCGGGCTTCTTGAAAAAATATTGGTTTCCCGCACTCGTCCCGGTGTTCCGCCACTGCTGACTTAGTGTGTTGTTTCAGGCGGATATATCTTTCATGTTCCGAGAGCCTAGTGCTGATCGGACGTCCCGTCTCACCTATGTAAACTAATCCACACGCACAACCAATTTCATACACGCCAGCTGTGTGTAGTTTGTCAACTGCATCCTTGGTAGAACCGAGCATGTCTGATATTTTGTTTCTGCTTCGGAAAATTGGTTTGATGTCAGCTTTTCGTAGAATTTTGCCAATACGTTCGGTGACCCCTTGTACATATGGTAACACAGCAATGCTCTGTGCCTCCTTCTCCTCTTCCCTATTAGTCTTCTCCCTTGTCGACATGGTGCTGTCTATCATCTGCTTCCCATAGCCATTAGTTCCGAAGATGGACCTGAGGTGTTCAAGTTCTGTCTTCAGATGTTCTTCGTCGCTTATCCTGTACGCTCTCTTCGTTAGCGTGTGCAGGGCGGACTTCTTCTGCGTGGGGTGATGGTGGGAGGAGGCGTGAAGGTACCTGTCCGTATTGGTTGGTTTCCTGTACACTTTGTGGCCAAGTTTACCATCAGGTTTTCGATAAACTTCCACGTCGAGAAAAGGCAGCACCCCATTCTTCTCTGTTTCCATTGTAAACTGGATTTTTCTATGCTGTTGGTTAAGGTGCTTGTGGAAGTTCTGTAACTCCTCTTCTCCGTGGGGCCAGATGACGAAAGTATCATCGACATAGCGAAGCCAACAATTTGGACGTAATGGTGCGGACTGGAGGGCTGTTTCCTCAAATGCCTCCATGAAAATTTCTGCTGCGATAGGCGATAGGGGTGAGCCCATAGCTACACCGTCAGTTTGTTCATAAAATTGACCTCTCCACCTGAAATAGGTGGTCGTCAGACAGTGGCGCACAAGCTCACACACATCAGGTGCCACGCGTTGTTCTAGGATGTTCACAGTATCTGACACTGGGACATTCGTGAATAGGGATTTGACGTCGAAGCTAACCATCAGATCTTGGTCCGTAACACGCATTTCCTTCAGGAGAGACACGAAGTGAGTGGAATCCTTAACGTAGGACTCGGTTTGATGCACTAGGTGTCGGAGCCTGGGTGCCAGTTCTTTCGCTAGGTAGTAGGTCGGCGAATTTATACTGTTTACTATGGGCCTTAAGGGGAAGTCGGTTTTGTGTACCTTCGGTACACCATATATCCTTGGTGCCTGTGTCACTTGCGGGATGAATCTTCTGGCCTTGTCGAAATTGATTCTAGAGTGCTTGAGCAGTGCCTGCGTCGTTTTGATTACCTTGGCCGTCGGATCTCCCTGAAGTTTCTTGTAGATAGGTTCTGCGAGAATATCTTCCATTCGTTTGTTGTAATCGGTCGTGTCCAAGACTACAGTGGCGTTGCCCTTATCTGCCTGTAGCACTACTAAGTGGGGGTTGTCCCTGAGTTCCTTGATGGCATGATATTCCTCAGCGTTGATGTTTTGCTTCGGTGGCTTTGCTTTATTCAGAACTCTGACCGTTTCCTGCCGGATCTTCTCCGCCTCGGCCTGTGGCAGATGACGTACCGAAGCCTCTACGGATTCTATAATATCTTCTTTTGGAACTCGCTTAGGTGCGACTGCGAAATTCATCCCCTTGGCCAGGATTGCTGTGGTTGCTTCGCTCAAGGTGTGGCTGGAGAGGTTGACCACTGTCCGTCGCCTGTCCAGCGTCAATGTTTCGTCCGTGGCTTTCTGTTGTAGTTTGTCGTACTTTCTCATCTGGCGGTTAGTAATACTATTGCTGGTCCTTGATGCTTGCTGAAAGGTTAACCTGTCGACTTTATCCCAGTCTTCCATCTGAAGTTTTCCGGCCAGAAATAGGTGCAGATCACACAAATTCCTGTTGTGAGCATCGAGAATTATGCGGATGTGGCGAATCCTTTCCCGTAGCAATGCTTTACTGGCGTTAACACAGATATTCCTCGCCTTGTTCGTTTTTATGTGAGACGTCAACCGCAAAGAATACGGCACAACACTCGTGTCTCTGCATCTCTTCAAAAAAGCAAGGTCATTCAGCAGTTTACATCTTTTTAAACGCAGTGCTTCTAACTTCTTGATGTTTCCGTGGATTTCCTGCCCATACAGGTTGGTTAAATGTAAGCGTAGGCTTCCGCGGCCGTTGTCTTCTTCAATAAAATTCTTCAGGGTATCAGACCGCATCGTCATAATTTTAAATTGCGCCAACGTTTCGGCCAGCGTTGCAGCTAGCCTTCATCAGGGCCTTACGTTAACTGCTAAATGAACACACTTGGATTCCTTAAATAGCTGCACGAGAAAACCGTGTCGTAACTTGATTGGCTGTACTAGGAGGAGGAGGAGGGGTGAAAGGTATGCTTTATTGGTGTTTCCTTTATTATCTGTTATTGGCTGAAATAGCCGTTTTCTATTGGTCTTTATATTAATCCACCCCATTGGAGGAGACGGACGAATAGCGAACAGGTGATGGCTGTGACGTCACACTGTTTCCATGCTGCCCAGAAGCCGGCTGCGGCGTGCCATTGCTTTGTGTGCTCGCGACCACTACTGTGGCTCTCCGCGTGTCCGCATGGGCCGCCACGGCACTGCCGCCGCTCCGTAGCCCTGCTATTGCAGGCAGCCAAGACCTCGGAAGCTTGTACCCGTCCTCTCTATTCATGTTGGCGGGTCTTTTGGCTATTTCTATCGCCTCTCTAATCTTTCTTTTGAAAGTGAGAGGCAACGCCACTGTAGTCTTGGACACGACCGATTACAACAAACGAATGGAAGATATTCTCGCAGAACCTATCTACAAGAAACTTCAGGGAGATCCGACGGCCAAGGTAATCAAAACGACGCAGGCACTGCTCAAGCACTCTAGAATCAATTTCGACAAGGCCAGAAGATTCATCCCGCAAGTGACACAGGCACCAAGGATATATGGTGTACCGAAGGTACACAAAACCGACTTCCCCTTAAGGCCCATAGTAAACAGTATAAATTCGCCGACCTACTACCTAGCGAAAGAACTGGCACCCAGGCTCCGACACCTAGTGCATCAAACCGAGTCCTACGTTAAGGATTCCACTCACTTCGTGTCTCTCCTGAAGGAAATGCGTGTTACGGACCAAGATCTGATGGTTAGCTTCGACGTCAAATCCCTATTCACGAATGTCCCAGTGTCAGATACTGTGAACATCCTAGAACAACGCGTGGCACCTGATGTGTGTGAGCTTGTGCGCCACTGTCTGACGACCACCTATTTCAGGTGGAGAGGTCAATTTTATGAACAAACTGACGGTGTAGCTATGGGCTCACCCCTATCGCCTATCGCAGCAGAAATTTTCATGGAGGCATTTGAGGAAACAGCCCTCCAGTCCGCACCATTACGTCCAAATTGTTGGCTTCGCTATGTCGATGATACTTTCGTCATCTGGCCCCACGGAGAAGAGGAGTTACAAAACTTCCACAAGCACCTTAACCAACAGCATAGAAAAATCCAGTTTACAATGGAAACAGAGAAGAATGGGGTGCTGCCTTTTCTCGACGTGGAAGTTTATCGAAAACCTGATGGTAAACTTGGCCACAAAGTGTACAGGAAACCAACCAATACGGACAGGTACCTTCACGCCTCCTCCCACCATCACCCCACGCAGAAGAAGTCCGCCCTGCACACGCTAACGAAGAGAGCGTACAGGATAAGCGACGAAGAACATCTGAAGACAGAACTTGAACACCTCAGGTCCATCTTCGGAACTAATGGCTATGGGAAGCAGATGATAGACAGCACCATGTCGACAAGGGAGAAGACTAATAGGGAAGAGGAGAAGGAGGCACAGAGCATTGCTGTGTTACCATATGTACAAGGGGTCACCGAACGTATTGGCAAAATTCTACGAAAAGCTGACATCAAACCAATTTTCCGAAGCAGAAACAAAATATCAGACATGCTCGGTTCTACCAAGGATGCAGTTGACAAACTACACACAGCTGGCGTGTATGAAATTGGTTGTGCGTGTGGATTAGTTTACATAGGTGAGACGGGACGTCCGATCAGCACTAGGCTCTCGGAACTTGAAAGATATATCCGCCTGAAACAACACACTAAGTCAGCAGTGGCGGAACACCGGGACGAGTGCGGGAAACCAATATTTTTCAAGAAGCCCGCGTCCTGGCGAAACAGCCTCTCACTTTCAAAAGAAAGATTAGAGAGGCGATAGAAATAGCCAAAAGACCCGCCAACATGAATAGAGAGGACGGGTACAAGCTTCCGAGGTCTTGGCTGCCTGCAATAGCAGGGCTACGGAGCGGCGGCAGTGCCGTGGCGGCCCATGCGGACACGCGGAGAGCCACAGTAGTGGTCGCGAGCACACAAAGCAATGGCACGCCGCAGCCGGCTTCTGGGCAGCATGGAAACAGTGTGACGTCACAGCCATCACCTGTTCGCTATTCGTCCGTCTCCTCCAATGGGGTGGATTAATATAAAGACCAATAGAAAACAGCTATTTCAGCCAATAACAGATAATAAAGGAAACACCAATAAAGCATACCTTTCACCCCTCCTCCTCCTCCTAGTACAGCCAATCAAGTTACGACACGGTTTTCTCGTGCAGCTATTTAAGGAATCCAAGTGTGTTCATTTAGCAGTTAACGTAAGGCCCTGATGAAGGCTAGCTGCAACGCTGGCCGAAACGTTGGCGCAATTTAAAATTATGACGATGCGGTCTGATACCCTGAAGAATTTTATTGAAGAAGACAACGGCCGCGGAAGCCTACGCTTACATTTCCTGACGTGTTCCAACATTTCTAAGGAATCCAAACTGATCATCCCTGAGGTCGGCTTCTACCAGTTTTTCCATTCGTCTGTAAAGAATTCGCGTTAGTATTTTGCAGCTGTGGCTTATTAAACTGATAGTTCGGTAATTTTCGCATCTGTGAACACCTGCTTTCTTTGGGATTGGAATTATTATATTCTTCTTGAGGTCTGAGGGTATTTCACCTGTCTCATACATCTTGCTCACCTGATGGTAGCGATTTGTCAGGACTGGCTCTCCCAAGGCCGTCAGTAGTTCTAATGGAATGTTGTCTACTCCCGGGGCCTTGTTTCGACTCAAGTCTTTCAGTGTTCTGTCAAACTCTTCACGCAGTATCGTATCTCCCATTTCATCTTTATCTACATCCTCTTCCATTTCCATAATATTGTCCTCAAGTACATCGCCCTTGTATAGACCCTCTATACCAGAGCTACCCATTCTTCTTCTACTGTTTTTTCCCCCCCTTCCTGTCAAATGTTCCCTTATGCTCTCCCTGAAACTCTGTACAACCTCTGGTTTAGTCAATTTATCCAGGTCCCATCTCCTTAAATTCCCACCTTTAGGATAAGATGTAATTAGTAGATCATACAGTTCTGAACAGAAGGAAAAAAGCTCCCCGCAGAGAAAAAAATATGCTTAATGAGTAGAAGATTAGCAGAGACTGGTGTAGTTAAATTTCAGAGTATTTGCTGCATTACAGTGGCTGTAGTTTAACTGATACCCGCAGCCGGCCGCCCCCGGCCGGAGGCGGGATTTTCGCGCGCAGCCCGCCTGCCGTCCCTCATCCCCGCCTCCGTATATCAGCCCCGGCGGCGCGGCCTCAGTAGGTGCCGGCAGGGAGTGCATTTCTCACGCGCCACCCCCACCCCTCCCGACACAGGCGTGAGGCGGCGGAGGGATGCCAGCCGGGGAAAGGTGAGACTTCACAGCCCGGCTCGGCACGGCGCGCCACGCAGACGTCGCCTCCCGGATTTCCCAGCAGGCGTCGCCTCGCCCGCGGAATACAGAATGCCCTGCCCTGCTCTGCTCTGCTGCGGGACTCTTGTGCACGCGTCTGCCGGGGCTGCCGGTGTGACGTATGGCTGCTGCCGCCGCCGCCGCTGCTGCTGCTGATGTTCCAGGGGCGCAGCACACGCGGCGACGTGCCGGGGTTCCCCCAGCGAATGAGCCAATACTGCGCTCCCGGTCTGACATTGAGCGATGAACCCGCGGTAAGGAGTTCTCAACGTGTGTCTTCTGTAATACGGTTCTGCAGAGAGAGTTAATAGCATCGTCAATTTTTATTTAATAAAATTGCAGCCAAATAGCCATATACAGTTACTTTGCTTAACATTTTACATTTTTGCAGTGAAGACAATCTACACATAAACATAACAAAGACAGAGATGGTAATTTTCAGAAAAGGAGGCAAAACACCCAAGAATGCGGAACTCAGCTTCAGAGGACAAAAAATAAAAATCTCATCAGACTTTAAATACCTAGGAGTGGCAATGCATCCGACAGCCAAAAGCTTCACAAAACATACAACAGAACGTGCAGCCCAAGCAATAATAGCAATACAGGACATCAAAAACATCCGCTTACTCAGTCTAGAAACAGCCATGAAATTATTCAACACAAAAATCTTGCCAATCCTGGCCTATGGGATGGAGGTTATATGGGACCACCCGACAGAAAAAAATTTAGAAACACTAGAAAAGGTCAAATCGACCTATCTAAAAAGAGCACTAGGTCTCTCAAAGACAACAAGATCTACATCTATATCCATACTCCACATACAATCATGTACAGTGGCTACATTCCTGTCAAGTCTTTCTGCAGTATCTCAGAAGGTACGTCCACCTTCTCGTAGCCCTCATTTAACCCTCTATCGATCGCGCGGATGACACTCGTCATCCACATGACTTTCCCGCTCAATTTTGTCTGACAGGGCAGGACTGGATTCGCGCCATTTTCAGTACCTTTTTGTTAACTCTCCAGCAGGTAGCTCCAATCATTGTTGGCTTTCAGTTACGAAAGATACATTGTTTATGAAACATTATTATAGTCTGAAACAAAGTAAGTCTGTATTGCTTTATTGCTTTCCTAGATACAATCGATCTTCCATTTGCGTAGATTTTGACTGACTGCAGATACCTTCCGTGTTACCTAGTATTCTTTTTATTTTTAGATTGTGGAAGAAATGTCAAAACAAAACAAAAACTCGGACAGAGTGTCCACACTACATCTACATCCATACTCCGCAAGCCACCTGACGGTGTGTGGCGGAGGGTACTTTGAGTACCTCTATCGCATCTCCCTTCTATTCCAGTCTCGTATTGTTCGGGGAAAGAAAGATTGTCAGTATGCCTCTGTGTGGGCTCTAATTTCTCTGATTTCATCCTCATGGTCTCTTCGTGAGATATACGTAGGAGGGAGCAATATACTGCTTGACTCCTCGTTGAAGGTATGTTCTCGAAACTTCAACAAAAGCCCGTACCGAGCTACTGAGCGTCTCTCTTGCAGAGTCTTCCACTGGAGTTTATCTATCATCTCCGTAACGCTTTCGCAATTACTAAATGATCCTGTAACGAAGCGCGCTGCTCTCCGCTGGATCTTCTCTGTCTCTTCTATCAGCCCTATCTGGTACGGATCCCACACTGCTGAGCAGTATTCAAGCAGTGGGCGAACAAGCGTACTGTAACCTACTTCCTTTGCTTTCGGAATGCATTTCCTTAGGATTCTTCCAATGAATCTGTCTGGAATCTGCTTTACCGACGATCAACGTTATAAGATCACTCCTAATGCGTACACCCAGATAATTTATGGAATTAACTGCTTCCAGTTGCTGACCTGGTATATTGTAGCTAAATGATAGAGGATCTTTCTATGTATTCGCAGCACATTACACTTGTCTACATTGAGATTCAATTGCCATTCCCTGCACCATGCGTCAATTCGCAGCAGATCCTCCTGCATTTCAGTACAATTTTCCATTGTTACAACCTCTCGATATACTACAACATCATCCGCAAAAAGCCTCAGTGAACTTCCGATGTCATCCACAAGGTCATTTATGTTTATTGTGAATAGCAACGGTCCTACAACACTCCCCTGCGGCACACCTGAAATCACTCTAACTTCTGAAGACTTCTCTCCATTGAGAATGACATGCTGCGTTCTATTATCTAGGAACTCTTCAATCCAATCACACAATTGGTCTGATAGTCCATATGCTCTTACTTTGTTGATTAAAAGACTGTGGGGAAGTGTATCGAACGCCTTGTGGAAGTCAAGAAACACGGCATCTACCTGGGAACCCGTGTCTATGGCCCTCTGAGTCTCGTGGAGATCCAAATACATGATTGGAATGGTTCAATGGCCTGAGTGATGAAGATGCTCACAGCGATAGCGATGGCTGAGGACTGTGTTCATGAAAGGGGTCATGATTCAGGAACAGAACAAGAAGTGGCAGAGAATCACGAATATGAGTCACAGCAAGTAACTCTAGAGGATGCATTTGTTTTAGGGAAAGATGGAATAACTAAACGGAGGAAAAATAAATATGCGACCACTGTTAGAAGCTGATATTGTAATATTATTGCGCATTTGCCTGGACCAAAATATGAAGCTCGTATAAAAAAAGACTGAAATAGAAATACTGAATTTGTTCTTGGATGAAAACATAATAAGCAATGTCGCAAGATGCACTAATATATCCATCAGTGAAGTTCGTGGTAGCTTTTCTAAGGAAAGGGATGCTAAAGAAACAGATGCGATAGAGATCAGAGCTTTCATTGGTTTGTTATATCGGTGTTGATCTTTGAGATGTTCTAGGAAGAGTATATCGAAATTGCGGCATAACGCAAAGGGAAACGGACTTGAATCATGTTATTTATGCATAAGTAAAAACCGATTCAGGTTTCTGTTGAGATGTCTTAGGTTTGATAATATCCGTGATAGAGGTGTTCGCAGAGAGACTGCCAAGTTGGCTCCTATGAGAGAGGTACTTAACCTATTCGTAAACAATTGCCAAAAACATTTTTCACCTAGTGAATATCTTACTGTTTACGAACAGCTTTAGGCATTTAGAGGAAACTGCCCATTCCATTCAGGCAATATATCCCAGGGAAACCAACAAAGTATGGGTTAATAGTGTTTGTTTTGGTTGATGTAAAAACAGCTTACACTTTGAATTCAGTACCATACGTCGATAAGCAACCAGAGAGACCATGTAATGCCAGTAATTCAGCTGAAGATGTTGTTGTTGTTGTGGTATTCAGTCCAGAGACTGGTTTGATGCAGCTCTCCATGCTACTCTATCCTGTGCAAGTTTCTTCATATCCCAGTACCTACTGCAACCTACATCCTTCTGAATCTGCTTGGTCTCCCTCTACGATTTTTACCCTCCACACTGCCCTCCAATACTAAATTGCCGATCCTTTGATGCCTCAGAACATGTCCTACCAACCGATCCCTTCTTCTAGTCAAGTTATGCCACAAGCTCCTCTTCTCCCCAATTCTATTCAACAACTCCTCATTAGTTATGTGATCTACCCATCTAATCTTCAGCATTCTTCTGTAGCACCACATTTCGAAAGTTTCTATTCTCTTCTTGACTAAGCTATTTATCATCCATGTTTCACTTCCATACATGACTACACTCCATACAAATACTTTCAGAAACATCCCGCGTCCGGCCATCCTGATTTAGGTTTTCCGTGATTTCCCTAAATCGCTCCAGGCAAATGCCGGGATGGTTCCTTTCAAAGGGCACGGCCGACTTCCTTCCCCATCCTTCCCTAATCTGATGAGACCGATGACCTCGCTGTCTGGTCTCCTTCCCCCAACAAACCAACCAACCAACTTTCAAAAACGACTTCCTGACACTTAAATCTATACTCCATGTTAACAAATTTCTCTTCTTCAGAAAAGCTTTCCTTGCCATTGCCAGTCTACATCTTATATCCTCTCTAATTCGACCATCATCACTTATTTTGCTCCCCAAATATCAAAACTCCTTTACTACTTTAAGTGTCTCATTTCCTAATCTAATTCCCTCAGCATCACCCGACTTAATTCGATTACATTCCATTATCCTTGTTTTGCGTTTGTTGATGTTCATCTTACATCCTCCTTTCAAGACGCTGTCCATTCCATTCAACTGCTCTTCCAGGTCCTTTGCTGTCTCTGACAGAATTACAATGCCATCGGCGAACCTCAAAGTTTTTATTTTTTCTCCATGGATTTTAAAGCCTACTCCGAAGTTTTCTTTTGTTTCCTTTGCTGCTTGCTCAATATACAGATTGAATAACATCGGGGAGAGGCTACAGCCCTGTCTTACTCCCGTCCCAACCACTGCTTCCCTTTCATGCCCCTCTTCTCTTATAACTGCCATCTGGTTCCTGTACAAATTGTAAATAGCCTTTCGCTCCCTGTATTTTACCCTTGCCACCTTCAAAATTTGAAAGAGAGTATTCCAGTCAACATTGTCAAAATGTTTCTCTAAATGTGTAAGTGCTAGAAACGTAGTTTTGCCTTTCCTTAATCTTTCTTCTAAAATAAGTCGTAGGGTCAGTATTGCCTCACGCGTTCCAACATTTCTACGGAATCGAAACTGATCTTCCCCGAGGTCGGCTTCTACCAGTTTTTCCATTCGTCTGTAAAGAATTCGTGTTAGTATTTTGCAGCTATGACTTAGTAAACTGATAGGTCGGTAATTTTCACATCTGTCAACACCTGCTTTCTTTGGGATTGGAATTATTATATTCGTCTTGAAGTCTGAGGGTGTTTCGCCTGTCTCATACATCTTGCTCACTAGATGGTAGAGTTTTGTCAGGACTGGCTCTCCCAAGGCCGTCAGTAGTTCTAATGGAATGTTGTCTACTTCCGGGGCCTTGTTTCGACTCAGGTCCTTCAGTGCTCTGTCAAACTCTTCACGCAGTATCATATCTCCCATTTCATCTTTATCTACATCCTCTTCCATTTCCATAATATTGTCCTCAAGTACATCGCCCTTGTATAGGCCCTCTATATACTCTTTCCACCTTTCTGCTTTCCCTTCTTTGCTTAGAACTGGGTTTCCATCTGAGCTCTTGATATTGTTCCTCAAATGGTCGAACTGTTTCAAACGTTAGAATATATTTTACTGTGTACGAATATTAAATGTATTATGTTTAGATTTAATAAAAAATCATCAGTCATAGAGGCCGTTAAAAGTATACAGAGAGGCCGCTTGCTTTGTGGATGACACCTGTCATCCGCGCGAGTGACCGTGTCACGAATTTTTGCGCGAGTAACGGAGCGTTAAACTCAGTGAGGTCCTGATGGTGGCGAGTGGCGTATTTGTCACCTTAAAGGCATTCTTGACTAACATCAACTCACCCCGTCCAATCCCACGACCTTGTATTCATAGCAAACCTGATTTGGATCATCATAGTGCAGCTACTGGCGCCAATCTTATGCAACTGGCGTGGAATATGAATGGACCTCATCTTTGAGACATAGAAACACGCCTACCAACTTTCGTTGATGTAACACAACTCCTTCTTGGTGTTGTATTTTTATTTCCGCCAGTGTATATTAAGTGACACTTGTATTAAATGGAGTACTGAGAGATTAGTGTGCCCAAGTGAAACGATTACAAAGGGATCACGTGGAAGCAGACAGAAGCGTCAGGATGCGTGGGGGATGGTGTGCACTTCTTGTGTAGTCGCACAAGTTAGCTGAAGTTTATGTGAGTCTGTAAAGATCAACGCAAACTCCATCCACATAACCCTCGGGCCCAACACGTACCGACCGACTGCCTCCTTCGCCAATGGCATAATTGGATGCGGTATACAGAGGCGCGAGATTAGCATAGCGCTCTGGTGGCCGTCGTGTGGTGTTTTAAAACATAGTCGCGTAACGTCAGAGTTGGGGTAGCCCGTAAACGGAACTTTTTTTAGCATTTTCGCTATGGCTTGGTTGCCCAGTGGCAAAGAGCCAGACTACGAATACGGTCTCTGTGTAGATCGTCAGTTAGTCTGAAGATTTTTTCGTGTTAGGCCTGCTTTCACCTCCTATTAGAGTTCACTAACGTAATGAATGTGTTGATTTCCTGTCATTCGTACCCAAACTTGTCTTGAATTTTTTTTCTGGGTGTCCAATGTCCATCAACCGGTGTATCATTCTGACAGATCGTGACTGTAATTTGCAATGATTGCTCACCTGTTGCCCTTAGCGTATTCTGTCCCCTTTGCACGCTTGTGAATTACAACAGATGCTGGAGAGTAGCTTAGCTTGAGACGTCTCCCACACGAGTAGCGTCATCCGTGATGGGTGGGGGGTGGAGAAGCAGTCTCTCTCTGTCTCTCTCTCTCTCTCTCTCTCTCTCTCTCTCTCTCTCTCTCTCTCTCTCTCTCCGTCGAGCGCCGATATGCTGTTTGATGTCTCTAACGCAACAGCCCCTGGGCGCCTTGGTCCCGCCCACGGCCTAAGCGGCGGTCTCCATTATGCAGTAATCCCTGACTGCGCCTGGAACGCCAATGAAAAATTCACCGCCGGAGTCCGTCTCGGCAGCAAACTCCGAGTCTGCCGCTTCAAGGGCCGATCAAGAATTCAGAAGTACGTTAACGCGACTACAAAAGGCCCGCACATCGCGTCCTCCTGGAGACAAAAGATCTCCCTCCACAACTAAAGCTGCGGCTTGTGCATTATTTACTGTTACTTCCTTTCCTCTTGGTTGCTTCCAACGATGAATGCAAACACATTTCTTCGAAATACACGAATTCGATAGCACTTTGTCTTAATTCATATGGGAAACCCTGACTCTGCTGTAGACTGGGAATACTCCCTAAAACTACCACCACTGTAGCAGCAGAATTTTCCATTGAAATCATCATACATGAGTAACAATAATAACCTTTCAAGACAAAATTTTAGTGTCCCCCTTAAGAGTACGCTGATAAGCAGAGTTGGCCTACATCATGATACGAAAAAATCTCTAAACATCACCGAATCGTCTCCAGCCTAAACTACACCCATCCACACACTTCGTGTTACATCCCTCACTTGGGCGTCCGTGCACTTGACATCTCGTATCATTTGAAAAGAGGCGAAATATCCACTACACGGACCACACTGCATGTCTCCACTAGTCTATTGTTCAATTTGAGCGTCGAGCACCGAAGACGTGCATTTTTTTTTTTTTTTTTGCCACTATGAGCAAAGGCCTTTTGCGAAGTATCAGACTCCAAATGTCCATTATATATCCCTTTATATAAAATTTGCTTCGACGTGGGGTCAGACTTGATCCGTTTACACGGGTGTCTGACGGCAGAGACCCTCCGCCTACATAATGCGCCACGCACAAGGTAATACCTTGTCTCGATCTTGTACATGTGAAGCATGTGTATGCTTTTCATTACTAGTAATCTGTCGATCTTCGCGTCATATATTCACATAATAAGTTTATCGTAGTACGATAAACACAGTTATTCTAGATACAACTTAAACATCCTTCTTTGTGCAAGATGCTTTATTTGTGTATTAGATGTAAATGAAATTAACAATATAGAGTTTCTCTTGATTTAAATCATGTGAGTGGAGGACAACGAACGCTTATAATAACCCATGAAATATTGAAAATATAGTGTAGTAGTTCTGGTTTATTGTTCTAGATACGTGAAATTTATCAAACAGTTTTTGAGATTAAACTTCCTGGCAGATTAAAACTGTGTGCCGGACCGAGACTCAAACTCGGGACCTTTGCCTTTCGCGAGCAAGTGCTCTACCGACTGAGCTACCCAAGCACGACTCACGTCCCGTCCTCACAGCCTTACTTCTGCCAGTACCTCGTCTCCTACCGTCTCATTCTGGAGTTTCTGAGATCCCGTGAGAAACGACAGTGTACTCCCTTTCCTACGTGACACTGTTTCCTGTATATGGTCTAAGAAGAAGCCAATATCATTTCAATTTCACTTGAGGAGACAGATCATGATCTTCCACTCATAATCCCATTGAGTACATGGACATCAGGGGACGTATGCGATGCAGATATAATAAATTAAATTAAATAAGGTTGTGATTTTTCTAACGATAATTTAAGAAAATAAACAGAAAAAAACTATATTGTCTAGCCTTTACGATGAGAAATTCGAAATATAACTATAGACCTTCAGATGTATATTGTAAACATTACACGGAGACACCGGAATTCCATGATCCTGCCTACAGAATTTCTTTTTAAATTCTCGTCCACATTTAGCATATTTCGAGCTCAATTTTTGTTCCACATCGTATTTCATACGTATGTCATTGTACAAAATTATCAAAGGCACACTCATTAATTATACGTAAAATCTCTGTATTTTTTAATTATGTATATTAATGTTAATAAAATTGTTCCTTAAAAATATATTCCTATAATATGGAATTATGAATCTATGTTTTATACTATAGACTCTCAGGTGACAAAAGTCATGGAAATCCTCATAACATTGTGTCGGACCGCCCTTTGTCAGGCGCAGTGCAGTAACTGGACGTGTCACGGACTTAAGTCATTGAAAGTTCCATGTAGAAATATTAGGCCATGCTGCCTATCCATGCGTCCATAATTGCAAAAGTGTAGCCAGTGCAGGATTTTGTGCACGAACTGACCTCTCGATCGTAAGAGATGGAAAAGAGCCACCGTGGTACAACAACCGAGTTAGAAAACTGCTGCGGAAGCAAAGGGAACTTCACAGCAAACATAAACATAGCCAAAGCCTTGCAGACAAACAAAAATTACGCGAAGCGAAATGTAGTGTGAGGAGGACTATGCGAGAGGCGTTCAATGTATTCGAAAGTAAAGTTCTGTATACTGACTTGGCAGAAAATCCTAAGAAATTTTGGTCTTATGTCAAAGCGGTAGGTGGATCAAAACAAAATGTCCAGACACTCTGTGACCAAAATGGTACTGAAACAGAGGATGACAGACTAAAGGCCGAAATATTAAATGTCTTTTTCCAAAGCTGTTTCACAGAGGAAGACTGCACTGTAGTTCCTTCTCTAGATTGTCGCACAGATGACAAAATGGTAGATATCGAAATAGACGACAGAGGGATAGAGAAACAATTAAAATCGCTCAAAAGAGGAAAGGCCTCTGGACCTGATGGGATACCAGTTCGATTTTACACAGAGTACGCGAAGGGACTTGCCCCCCTTCTTGCAGCGGTGTAACGTAGGTCTCTAGAAGAGCGTAGCGTTCCAAAGGATTGGGAAAGGGCACAGGTCATCCCCGTTTTCAAGAAGGGACGTCGAACAGATGTGCAGAACTATAGACCCATATCTCTAACGTCGATCAGTTGTATAATTTTGGAAGACGTATTATGTTCGAGTATAATGACTTTTCTGGAGACTAGAAATCTACTCTGTAGGAATCAGCATGGGTTTCGAAAAAGACGGTCGTGTGAAACCCACCTCACGCTGTTCGTCCACGAGACTCGAAGGGCCATAGACACTGGTTCCCAGGTAGATGCCGTGTTTCTTGACTTCCGCAAGGCGTTCGATACAGTTCCCCACAGTCGTTTAATGAACAAAGTAAGACCATATGGACTATCAGAACAATTGTGTGATTGGATTGAAGAGTTCCTAGATAACAGAACGCAGCATGTCATTCTCAATGTAGAGAAGTCTTCCGAAGTAGGAGTGATTTCCGGTGTGCAGCAAGGGGAGTGTCATAGGATCGTTGCTATTCACAATATACATAAATGACATTGTGGATGACATCGGAGGTTCACTGAGGCTTTTTGCAGATGATGCTGTGGTGTATCGACAGGTTGTAACAATGGAAAATTGTACTGAAATGCAGGAGGATCTGCAGCGAATTGACGCATGATGCAGGGAATGGCAATTGAATCTCAATGTAGACAAGTGTAATGTGCTGCGAATACATAGAAAGATAGATTCCTTATCATTTAGCTACAGAATAGCAGGTCAGCAACTGGAAGCAGTTAATTCCATAAATTATCTGGGAGTACGCATTAGGAGTGATTTAAAATGGAATGATCATATAAAGTTGATCGTCGGTAAAGCAGATGCCAGACTCAGATTCATTGGAAGAATCCTAAGGAAATGCTATTCGAAAACAAAGGAAGTAGGTTACAGTACGCTTGTTCGCCCACTGCTTGAATACTGCTCAGCAGTCTGGGATCCGTGCCAGATAGGGTTGATAGAAGACATAGAGAAGATCCAACGGAGAGCAGCGCGCTTCATTACAGGATCATTTAGTAATCGCGAAAGCGTTACGGAGGTGATAGATAAACTCCAGTGGAATATTCTGCAGGAGAGACGCTCAGTAGCTCGGTACGGGCATTTGTTAAAGTTTCGAGAACATACCTTCACCGAAGAGTCAAGCAGTATATTGCTCCCTCCTACGTATATCTCGCGTAGAGATCATGAGGATAAAATCAGAGAGATTAGAGCCCACACAGAGGCATACCGACAATCCTTCTTTCCACGAACAATACGAGACTGGAATAGAAGGGAGAACCGATAGAGGTCCTCGGGGTACCCTCCGCCACACACCGTCAGGTGGCTTGCGGAGTATGGATGTAGATGTAGATTACGCCCCATAAATGTTCGATGGCATTCATAGCGGGCGGTCTGATTAGTTAAATCATCCGCTAGAACTGTCCAGAAAAATCTTCAAATGAATCTCGAACAGCTGTGACCCGGTTGCATTTTCATCCACTACATGAAGTTCATGAATGACTGCAAATAGTCTCTAAGTAGTCGAACAGAACCATTTCCAGTCAACGATCGGCGCAGTTGGACCAGAGGACCCAGTCCACTCCATGTAAACAGAGTCCATATCGTTACGGAGCCACCACAAACTTGGAAGTGCTTTGTTGACAACTTGCATCCATCGGTTCGGGGATCGGCACCATACTCGCTACAATCACCTCTTACCAACTGAAATCGGGGCTCGTATGACCAGTCCACGGTATATGAGCATGTCGCTATACATCTTTTTGCGCTTCAGTGTACAAGGCTATAATCCAGTCAATAAACACGATGCCACTTTCGACATACGAGGCGGTCGCTGTGTTTGCACCACTGCTCTGTCAGTTGCCAGCTGGAACTCAACATGATCGCTTTTAATAGGCGCAATATACAAACAATGCTGTTGGAGGAACATCCGCAACTGACATTATACCAGAGCTGGTAGCATACCGCGTCTTGTACCCGTCCACCGTGGAGCTCGGAGTCACAGCAGCAGTTTACGACACCTGAAGATACGCGTACAAGAGCCCGAAACCGGTCGTGTTCTAAATGAAAGCACCTCACAACTGTAGCGGTATTTTCAACCACCGGCGCAATATAGTTATGCTCGTGTTTGTACGTAACACTTTTATATTTGACGTGTCGATGTGCACTGATCTTTATCGTAGCGGGAAGTGCAAATGTAGTTTGAACGACTCGCAGCAGTAATGGACATTATGTTGTAAAAATGTCAAAGCTTAAGGTACGTTATGTAACGAGACAGTTTATCGAGTTGTAATTCATGATTGTATATTATTTCCCTATCAACATCTGTTCATCCTCTTTCAGACCTACTGATGACAGTGTAGCTCTGTCGGAACCAATTACTGAATAAAATACTTTTGCAGCGATCTTGGCTTGTGAAGTTTTCTTTTTTTTTTTTAAGTTAACTTATACTACAGACCAACCCCTCACTAACAATGTTAGGAAAATATAACACGTAAATCCGTTCGCCACCATTTCTCAGAGGCTGGTTAAGCATTCGTTGACAGTGGCAATTCCTCGCAGATTTAAAACTGATTTTCATTGACGAGGTGTGAAATCGCCTCCGATCCCTATCGCTTAGGATATTTTACGAGCACTGGTATTATGCCGTTATAAATGGCATCATTCCTTATCGGTATGTTGGGCAATTCGCGTTGATAAAGCAAGGAACGGGGCAACTTCATTCGTGTTCTACTCATGGGCACGTCAAAAACGATAAATTCCTTCTGTCATCCTCTTAGGTCTTCACGGGTTCGCTGCACTGATTTAATGCGTCCGACTGGCACTTAACACCGCTACAATACCATGAATTACTACTGTGGTGGAGGGGCGCGTGACCATCTACACTATCGAGAGGGCTCCAGAGCTGCTGAGTGCTCTTAAGGGTGTCACTGGTATTTTCTCCAGTAAGCCTGGATTAAAAAGGGTGTAAGACAGGGATACAGTTTTTTGCCTCTGTTGTTCAACTATACACCGAAGAACCAATGACGGAAATTAAAAGCAAAGAGAAAGGTTCAAGAGTTGCATTAAATTCAAGGTGAAATAATATCAGTGAAAAGATTTGCTGATGCTAAGAAAGAAAGAAAAGAAGAATTACAGAATATTTAGAATAGAATGGAGTACCGAATGTAGATTTTAAGTCGTAGAATGATGAAAGTAATGAAAAATAGGAGAAATGAGAACAGCGTGAAACTTAACATCAGAATCGGGGATAACGAAGTAGACGATGTTAACGACTTCTGCTTCCTGTGCTGCAAAATAACCCATGATGGACGCAGCAAGGGGGATGTTAAAAGCAGATTAGCACTTGCAAAGAGGATATTCCTGGCCAAGAGACGTCTGCTAGTATCGAATTTCTGAAAATGTGTAACAACAACTGTACAAATAATAATTTTTGTAAAGCAAATTTGTGTAAGCAATGTTTTGATTTCATTTCTTTTTCTTTTCGTGTCATTATGTTAAAGAAAGTGTAAGCAACTTTCAATGTGAATATTAATATTTATGTCAAATTTCAAGCAATGCTATAACAGAATTGAAGTGTAACCCATGTTGAATCTATTGTAACATGTTTAAAATTGTAATTGTGCGTCTGGTCCATACGTAGGCAATGTATTAGGATATGTAGAATGCAAAACCTTTGGTGAATACCCTGTCTGTAGGGGAGCGGTAAAAGGTGGATGGCAGGCGAGCGCGGGAAAATGCACACGGGCGCTGCACGGCACAACGGGCTCAGCAGTAGTAGTCGGAGTTGGGCATCGGTCTGAGTAACACGTTCTGGATCGAGGAGGCTCTCCTGGAAAACGTGGTTTCATTGAGCCTCGGATGTGCCGTTCCCGACGACTAGACAGCATGGCAAAATTCCATAGGCACTAAATGGAAAAATATTGCGACGCTAAGAAGAAGTAAAGTGCCGATACATCAAGAGCCATAGCTGTGATTGTATGTGTGCTCTGCGTCTCGCCATCTCGCCGCCCGCCAACCGCCGCATCGATACGAACAGGTTGAATCTTTTAGTACTGTATTCGTGTGGACCAGTGTTACTTTTGTTCCTGACTGTTCAATAACAATTTAACTTTTACCAGAACTGTCCTATCATTTAATTATCTTCATCATTAACCTAGATAGGGTCCTTTCCACATGTTGTGCAACCCGAGTGTCCCGAGCTGAAGAATTAAAGTTCATGTTAATAATAATTACCTGCAGACCTAGATATGTTAGAAAAATGTTTAAAGAACTTTATTGTTAATGGATCAATAAGTAAAGAACAAAGGTCTGACAAAGTTGGAAGATAATGTTGAAATTGGTTTAGTAATAAAGTTTAATTAATTTGAGACAAAATTAATGGTAGTTAAATGAGCAAGAAATAAGACAAAAAGAGTTGTAACTCATATATTGGAAATCTTGAGTGCTTAACGATTCCATAATCAAAAATTTTCAGTACAGTGATCATAACAGTTTCAGGGTTCCCTCCCCCCCTTTTTTTTCTTTTCTATTCATTTAAATTCTGAAGTGTACTGAACTGATTTGACCAGCACAGTTAAAGTCAATATAAAACCAAGATTTATTAGTGTTTTACCTTTTTCAAAATTGACATTGTATGTGTGTTTCGAAAGTGCTATTTCTAGGGTAACCTATGCCCGATTTTAATCAGATCAATAGACAGTACGAAGTTCGTAGTAAACATTATAGTGTATTGTTGTGTATTTATGGCTTGTCCATATCAGTAGAGAAAGTGAAATTATTAGTTCAGTAGATTTTCTGGTTCTAAAATTTACCATGTTATGCAGTGTTATTACGTGTTGTTTTGTATGAACGTACATCAACTTGTACTGGGAAGAAACTCAGTTAATGCCTAATTAGGCTGGCGACCGTTTTATTAACAATTGGGTAGCATCTGCTGTGTTGTTTCTTGTCCATCCTGACGTGTAGTTGCACTTCGGACTTGCTTGACGTATCATTGTTGTTACTGAGTGGGTGAAAGTCTGATTTTGCCTCCATCCTGGTACACGCGGTCAACATATATACCAAAATCCTTTCTTATAAGGTGAAGCCCGTCAACTTATCATAGTACAGGCTTTAATAAGTATCGTGCGCAGTAGCGTAGCGTTACAAATAGACGTTTGGAGCATAGCATTCTATGACAGTGAAACATGGACTGTGGGGAAACTAGAAAAGAAGAGAACACAAGTGTTTGAAATGTGTTGCTACAGACGAATGTTGAAAATCAGGTGGGCTGATAGGGTAAGAAATGAGGAGGTTCTCAGCAGGGTCGACGAGGAAAGGAATATGTGGAAAACACTGGCAAGAAGAAGCGGTAAGATTATAGGACATCTGTTAAGACATCAGGAAATATTTTCGATGGTACTAGAGGGAGCTGTAGACGGTAAATACTTAGAGAAAGACAGGTTGTAAAACATCTAACAAATACAGGTAATTGAGGTAGCAGGTTTCGATTGCCACTGAGAGATAAAACGACTGGCATAGGAAAGGAATTCGCGGCGGGCCGCATCATATTAGTCAGAAGATTGATAAATAGGGAAAAAAAGAACAAAATAGCTTAGATGAGTCTTCCAGAAACGGAAGAAGATGGATATTCATCCTTACATTCCTTAAAGAAGGGTAATGTATTTTCTGCAATTTATTTTCTGTAGGAAACACAGTGGAACAAAGTGTACAACGAGGAGAGAACAGAACTTGTTCAAGCACGCAGCCACACACGCAGATTATCCTTATTACTGCTTCAGAGTAAATATTGTTTTATTCAAACCGAAAGAATACCTAGTCCAATGCAGAAAGGAGGTTTCCTGTTTGCACGTGTCCATGACCAGCTTGAATGATGCTTCTCGGTTTATCGTGCATCACCCAGAACTATCAAACTTGTCTACAAGGAATGGTGTACCACGGTTTCGAAGTAAAAAGATCCCGACTAAGAACCAAGGCGAGTGCCGTACATTGTCAGTAACACTTGGTTTGCAACTCGACAGGAATATCTGTTCTCAACGAATACAGGTCAGTGTTAACTAACTACCGAGCAAACGTTGTGAAGCACACGACATGAAAAGGACAACTGCAATCTGGAACCTTGAGAAAACCCATTATTCACAGTGGCTCAAAGCTGCGCTTCCTCGATCGGCCAAACAACCCGGAAACTGGGCAGTAGCTGATAGGAGTCGTGAAGTGTGTGGTCTAACGCTGGTTGGACTCTCTTCAAATGATGCGAGGCATCGAGTGCACAGACGCACCAGTGAGACGCCTGGAAGTGGTTGTCTAATGCTTTGTACGCTTTTTTCGTACCATGGCCTGGAATCACTGATGCGAGTTAAGGAATCTGATGGGGGATACTTCTTTCAACATACTCGATGGCCAAGTGTTGCTCTTCTTCTCCGTCTTCATCATAATTATGTTGTAGAGACTTTCTTCTTTCAAGACAAGAAGAACCGTGTTGACGGGGCACCACATATACTGGCCGGGTTTGATGAACACTCCTTACCGCAGCTCGACTGCCTTGCTAAATCACCCGATATCAAACCCGTAGCAAATATCTGTCACTGCGTGGATCAGAGGCTAAAACGTCGCAGTCAACATCACTGCAGTTTGGAAACTCTATGGGTTCTAATCATGAATCAGTAGCTTCACTAAGATATGATAAATCGGAAAAAAACTTGTGGACACGCATCCTCAACAAACTGATACGGATTCCCAGGCTAGATTATGTGTTATCAGGTTTACTATATTGTGTAAGTCCGTGGCAGGTTGAGCTCATTCGTCGTTGGTGGATTGACTTGTGTGACGATTTACGTGAGTCACACCATTGCGTGGATTTCGTACTAAGTGTTCACTGAAATATCTTCGTACTTTTTATTGCTTTAAATGAACTGCGTTATATTGCCTTAGTTGTTTACAATTTAAATCTTTCTTTTACAATAGTATGTTTTCTTTGAAAATTACTACATATCAGCGGTTAACAATGAAAGATTCGTCTTTCGTGATTCTCCTCTGACATCTCAAACAGAAGAGGTTTATTATATTCGAACATTCGTCGACTCGTAGCAGCACGAAATACTCACGCGCGTCGCATCGGTTATTATCGTTCGCACTCGCACTAGAATGTAGCCACCTTTTTACACAAGTTTATCATAAAACAACCCTTTCGCTCTTTTTCTCTCCCATGGTATGCAAACTCCCTTTCACAGCCAATCTCATGATATTACTGTGTAGTCTTCCAGTAGTCACAAACTAGTTGTCCGGTGCGCTTACGTAATTAAAGACAAAGAAAGTCAGTGGTTGACAAAGAGACGATAACATAGCACAACATACCAGAGAAGGTTCCAACGACGCAGTACTTCTACACATTACGCATAACTGAACGTGGTTCTCCCTCGCTCTTACCAGTCCTTTGAATTAGCTTGTAACGTTTGGGGCACCGTAAGAAAATCTTTCTCCTCACAGTTGCCTTCTTCTGCAGTTCAAGCCAAAGCCAAAAAACAGTTCTAGAAATATTTTACGAAAAATGGCAGCGGCAGTATTCCGACTGTGTCTGATTTTCAGCGGATACGCAGAGGTAACCAAACAAAGGCTCCGGAAATTATCCATGGCGGCATTCTAATATGCGAAGACTCTATACATCTGAATAAAGGGTGAGTCAGCTGCCCCAACCTCTGGCGTTTTATGCAGCCCGCAATGTCAGAGCTGGCGTTTTACGAACGACAAGCGAGATTTTTATATTTTCTCGCTCGCTAGACGCAAGCAAGCTATTAGTCTTGCAGAAAAAAAATGAAAAGGACCTTTCTTTAGGAAATTAAAGCAGTTACATTGTCTATTCGGATACGTATTCGCTAGAGGCAGTAGTATGCGAGTTATTCAAGAAAAACGTACAGAAGTAACCTGCCCACATTAGACAAGTTTTTGGCCTTCGTTGACTGGCCTTATAACGCCAGAGGCTTAGCGCATACAAAATGTAAAATTCACGTTTGCGAAAATTTTACCGAACAATTTTATGAATTTTAACAGTACAGAAATAAACAGTTAAATCGCTATATTCGTCAGTCCTATTGACTGCGGAACTACTGAGTTTGGATCGAACTGTCAACGAAAGTAGTTTTAGCGTAAAGTAGGAAAGAACTACATAGATATAAAGAAGGTAACTGCGAAGAAACCGTAGGTAACACAAGAAATACTTCAGTTGATCGATGAAAGAAAGAAGTTCAAAAAATATTCAGGGAAATTAAGAAATACAAGACATTTAGGAATGAAATAAATAGAGTGTGCAGGGAAGACAAGGCGAAATGGCTGCATCACAAATAAAAAAGAAATGATTGTCGGAAGGACTGACTCAGCGTGTAGAAATATCAAAACAATCTTACGTGAAATTAAAAACAAGGGTCGTAACATTAAGTGTAATGGGAATTTCACTGTTAAATTCAGAGGAGAGAGTGGATAGGTGGAAAGAATACATCGAAGGCCTTGAGGGGGAGGACGCGTGTGATGACGTGGGGGGGGGGGGGGGGTCATTCCAGATGTGGATCGGGTTCTCCCGGATGCTAATGAAGAGCGCAGGGTACAGCCAACTGCAGGTGATGGCTAACGTTGGTACCAATGACGTGTGTCACTTTGGATCAGAAGAGATTCTGTCTGGTTTCGATCGGCTGACAGAAGTGCTAAGGGCTGCCGGTCTTGCTTGCAAGATGAAAGCAGAGCTGACCATTTGCAGCATAGTCGACAGGACTGATTGCGAACCTCTGGTACGGAGCCGAGTGGAGGGTCTGAATCAGAGACTCACACGGTTCTGCGACCGTGTAGGCTGCAGATTCCTCGACTTGCGCCAAAGGGTGGTTGGGTTTCGGGTTCCGCTGAATAGGTCAGGTATCCACTACACGCAGGAGGCGGCTACACCGGTAGCAGGGGCTGTGTGGCGTGGACTGGCCGGTTTCTTAGGTTAGAGGGTCTCGGGAAAAAACAAGAAGGGCTTCAGCCATAAAGGGTGAAGGCCGAACACAGGAAGAACGCAGATACAGGGACCATCAGTATAACAGTTGTAAATTGTCGTAGCTGTGTTGGGAAAGTCCCAAAGCTCCAAGCACTAATAGACATCACTGACGCTCAAATTGTTATAGGCACTGAAATCTGGCTAAAGCCGGATACAAGCTCAGTCGAAATTTTTGCGAAGAACCTAACGGTGTTCCGAAAGGATAGGCTAAACACGGTTGGCGGTGGTGTGTTTGTTGCTGTCAGAAGTAGTTTAACCCGTCGCGAAATTGAAGTAGATACTTCCTGTGAGTTAGTATGGGCAGAGGTCATTCTTGGCAACCGGAATAAAATAATAATTGGATCCTTTTACCGACCTCCCAGTTCAGATGATACAGTTGACGAAAGGTTCAAAGAAAACTTGAGTTTTATTTCAAGCACGTACCGACTCATACCATTATAGTTGGTAGTGACTTTAATTTACCCTCGATACGTTGGCGAAAATACATGTTTGATTCCGAAGGTACACATAAAATATCATCCGAAATTGTGCTAAACGCATTCTCTGAAAATTATTTCGAGCAGTTAGTTCATGACCCCATGCGAATAGTAAACCGTTGTGAAAACACATTTGACCTCTTAGCAACAAATAATCTTCAGTTAATAACGAGCATCAAAACGGATACAGGGATTAGTGAACTCAGGGTTGCCGTAGCGAGACTGAATATTGTAACCTACAAATCATCCCAAAACAAACGAAAAATATACCTGTTCAAAAAAACAGGTAATAATTCACTTTTCGCGTTCCTAAGAGTTGGGACCCGTGGTCTAGCGGTAGCGTCTTTGATTCATAATCAAAACGTCTTCGGTCCCGGGTTCGATCACCGCCACTGCCTAAATTTTGATAAATAATCAGCATTGGCGGCCGAAGACTTCCGGTATAAGAAGTCAGCCTCATTCTGCCAACGACCTTGTCAAAGAGGGCGGAGGAGCGGATAGAGGTTCAGGGCACTCTCTTGTCCTAGGGGTGGGAAATTGCCCCTAAAGGCGGAAGAATCAGCAATGATCAACGACATGAGGATGCAGAAGGCAATGGAAACCACTGCATTAAAGACACGTAACGTGTATCCACAGGACATGTGGCCTGTAATTAAAGAAGTGTCATGATGATCTCTCCATTGGCAAAAGATTCCGGAATAGTCCCCCATTCGGATCTCCAGGAGGGGACTGCCAAGGGGGAGGTTACCATGAGAAAAATATGGAATAATCAACGAAAGGATAACGTTCTACGAGAAAGGGGCGTGGAATGTTAGAAGCTTGAACGTGGTAGGGAAACTAGAAAATCTGTAAAGGGAAATGTAAAGGCTCAATCTAGATATAGTAGGGGTCAGTGAAGTGAAGTGGAAGGAAGACAAGGATTTCTGGTCAGATGAGTATCGGGTAATATCAACAGCAGCAGAAAATGGTATAACAGGTGTAGGATTCGTTATGAATAGGAAGGTAGGGCGGAGGGTGTGTTACTGTGAACAGTTCAGTGACCGGGTTGTTCTAATCAGAATCGACAGCAGACCACCACCGACAACGATAGTTCAGGTATACATGCCGACGTCGCAAGCTGAAGATGAACAGATAGAGAAAGATTATGAGGATATTGAAACGGTACTGCAGTATGTAAAGGGGGACGAAAATCTAATAGTCATGGGCGACTGGAATGCAGTTGTAGGAGAAGGAGTAGAAGAAAAGGTTACAGGAGAATGTGGGCTTGGGACAAGGAATGAAAGAGGAGAAAGACTAACTGAGTTCTGTAACAAGTTTCAGCTAGTAATAGCGAATAGCCTGTTCAAGAATCACAAGAGGAGGAAATACAAGTAGCTGAGGAATGAAATAAATGGGAAGTGCAGGGAAGCTAAGACGAAATGGCTGCAGGAAAAATGTGAAGATATCGAAAAAGATATGATTGTCGGAAGGACAGGCTCAGCATACAGGAAAATCAAAACAACCTTTGGTGACATTAAAAGCAACGGTGGTAACATTAAGAGTGCGACGGGAATTCCACTGTTACATGCAGAGGAGAGAGCAGATAGGTGGAAAGAATACATTGAAAGCCCCTATGAGGTGAAGATTTGTCTGATGTGATAGAAGAAGAAACAGGAGTCGATTTAGAAGAGACAGGGGATCCAGTATTAGAATCGGAATTTAAAAGAGCTTTGGAGGACTTACGGTCAAATGAGGTAGAAGGGATAGATAACATTCCATCAGAATTTCTAAAATCATTGGGGGAAGTGGCAACAAAACGACTATTCACGTTGGTGTGTACAATATATGAGTCTGGCGATATACCATCTGACTTTCGGAAAAGCATCATCCACACAATTCCGAAGACGGCAAGAGCTGACAAGTGCGAGGATTATCGCACAATCAGCTTAACAGCTCATGCATCGAAGCTGCTTACAAGAATAATATACAGAAGAATGGAAAAGAAAATTGAGAATGCGCTAGGTGACGACCAGTTTGGCTTTAGGAAAAGTAAAGGGACGAGAGAGGCAATTCTGACGTTACGGCTAATAATGGAAGCAAGGCTAAAGAAAAATCAAGACACTTTCATAGGATTTGTCGACCTGGAAAAGGCGTTCGACAATATAAAATGGTGCAAGCTGTTCGAGATTCTGAAAAAAGTAGGGGAAAGCTATAGGGAGAGACGGGTCATATACAATATGTACAACAACCAAGAGGGAATAATAAGAGTGGACGATCAAGAATGAAGTGCTCGTATTAAGAAGGGTGTAAGACAAGGCTGTAGCCTTTCGCCCCTACTCTTCAATCTGTACATCGAGGAAGCAATGACGGAAATAAAGGAAAGGTTCAGGAGTGGAATTAAAATACAAGGTGAAAGGATATCAATGATACGATTCGCTGATGACATTGCTGTCCTGAGTGAAAGTGAAGAAGAATTAAATGATCTGCTGAACGGAATGAACCGTCTAATGGGTACACAGTATGGTTTGAGAGTAAATCGGAGAAAGACGAAAGTAATGAGAAGTAGTAGAAATGAGAACAGCAAGAAACTTAACATCAGGATTGATGGTCACAAAGTCAACGTAGTTAAGGAATTCTGCTAGCTAGGCAGTAAAATAACCAATGACGGACGGAGCAAGGAGGACATCAAAAGCAGACTCGCTATGGCAAAAAAGGCATTTCTGGCCAAGAGAAGTCTACTAATATCAAATACCGGCCTTAATTTGAGGAAGAAATTTCTGAGGATGTACGTCTGGAGTACAGCATTGTATGGTAGTGAAACATGGACTGTGGGAAAACCGGAACAGAAGAGAATCGAAGCATTTGAGATGTGGTGCTATAGACGAATGTTGAAAATTAGGTGGATTGATAAGGTAAGGAATGAGGAGGTTCTACGCAGAATCGGGAAGGAAAGGAATATGTGGAAAACACTGATAAGGAGAAGGGACAGGATGATAGGACATCTGCTAAGACATGAGGGAATGACTTCCATGGTACTAGAGGGAGCTGTAGAGGGAAAAAACTGTAGAGGAAGACAGAGATTGGAATACGTCAAATTGAGGACGTAGGTTGCAAGTGCTACTCTGAGATGAAGAGGTTAGCATAGGAAAGGAATTCGTGGTTTCATACCAGTCAGTAGATTGATGACCAAAAAAAAAAAAAAAAAATAAAAAAAAAAAATAAAAAAAAAAAAAAAAAAAAAAAAGAAAAGAGAGAATCTCCAATACATCCAAATTAAAAATATAAGTATAGACCAGATGTGGCTTGAATTCAAAGAAATGGTATCGGCAGCAAATGAGAGATTTATACCAAATAAACTAACAAACGAAGGAGCTGATTCTCGTTGGTACACACAACGCGTCAGAACACTGTTGCAGAAACAACGAAACAAACATGCCATTTTTAAACAGACGCAAAATCTCCAAGACTGGCGATCATTTACAGAAGCTCGAAATTTAGCGCGGACTTCAATGCGAGATGCTTATAATAGTTTCCATAACGAAACTTTGTCTCGAAACATGGCAGAAAATCCAAAGAGGTCCTGGTCGTATGTGAAGTATCTTAGCGGCAAGAAACAATCAATGCCTCCTCTGGGCGATAGCAATCGAGATACTATCGAAGACGGTGCTGTGAAAGCAGAGTTACTAAACACAGACTCCGGAAATGCCTTCACAAAAGAAGACGAAGCAAATATTCCAGTATTCGAATCAAGAATACCTGGCAACATGAGTAACGTAGAAGTAAATATCCTCGGAGTAGTGGAGCAACTTAAATCACTTAATAAAAGCAAGTCTTCTGGTCCAGACTGCATACCAATGACGTTCCTTTCAGAATATGCTGATGTATTAGCTCCATACTTATCAATCATATGCAACAGTTCGCTCGACGGAAGATCCGTACCCAAAGACTGGAAAGTTGCACAGGTCACACCTAAATTCAAGAAAGGTAGTAGGCGTAATCCACTAAATTACATGCCTATATGATTAATGTCGATATGCAGCAGGATTCTGGAACATATATTGTGTTCGAACATTATGAAGTACCTTGGAGAAAACGGTCTATTGACACACAGTCAACATGGGTTTAGAAAACATCGTTCTTGAGAAACACAACTAGCGCTTTTTTCGCATTAAGTGATGAGCGCTATTGAGAAGGGATTTCAAATGCATTCCGTATTTCTAGATTTCCGGAAGGCTTTTGACGCAGTACCACACAAGCGGCTTGTAGTTAAACTGCGTGTTTACGGAATATCATCTCAGTTATGTGGCTGGATTTGTGATTTCCTGTCAGAGAGGTCACAGTTCGTAGTAATTGACAGAAAGTAATCGAGTATAACAGAAGTGATTTCTGGCGTTCCCCAAGGTAGTGTTATAGGCCCTTTGCTTTTCCGTATCTACATAAACGATTTGGGAGACAATCTGAGCAGCTGTTTTAGGTTGTTTGCAGATGACGCTGTCGTTTATCGACTAATAAAGTCATGAGAAGATCAAAACAAATTGCAAAACGATTTAGAAAGGATATCTTGAATGGTGCAAAAGTTGGCAGTTTACCCTAAACTACGAAAAGTGTAAGGTCGTCCTCACGAGAGCTAAAAGGAAATCATTAGAGAATGTAAAATCGTTCAAGATGTTTGAAATTCTGAAAAAAATACTAGTAAGCAATAGGGAAATACGGGTCATATACAATATGTAGAAGAGCTGTGAGGAAATAATAATACTGGAAGACCGAGGAAGAAGTGCTCGGATTAAAAAGGATGTAGGGTAGGGATGTAGATATTCCCTTGTACTGTTCAATATATACGTCGAAGAAGCAAAGACAAATATAAAAGGAAAGCTCAAGAGTGAGATTAAAATTTGAGGCGAAAGAATATCGACGTTATGATTCGCTGATGATACTGCTATCCTCAGTGGAAGTGAAGAAGAATTGCTGGATGTCTTTGAATGAACCGACCTAATGAGTACAGATAAGCACTGAGAGACAAAAAAAGTAGCAGAAACTTCAACGGTACTAGAGGAGCTGTAGAGGGTAGACACTGGAGAGGAAGACCGAGACTGGAATACATTCAGCAAATAATTGCGGACGTAGATAGCAATTTCTACTCTGAGATGAATAGATTGGCACCGGAGTGGAATTCGTGGCGGGACGCATCAAACCAGTCAGTAGAATAACGACGCAAAAAAGCTCTTAAAAAGGTCGTTATTCGTTCATTACTCTCATGGGCACGTTTTGTAGCCTACTATACTGCCGGCGTAATAGCCCAAGGGACCAAGAAAGGTCGAATATCGGGAATAGTTCGTGTTGTCGGATATTTTTGCAGAGGTAAGGGGGAGTGCCACGAACAACGTACATACTAGAAATCCTGACTGGTGAGGGGGAATGAGGGATGAAAGTGCGTTTGAATGTCACTTTTTTACGTTTTTCTTGAATAACTCGAAACCCGTGGCCTCTATCGAAAACGTATCCCAGTACAAAAATTAACTAAATTAAATTTTCCAAGAGAGTTCCTGCTCATTTATTCTGTAGGACTATTGCTTTGCGCGTAGCGAGCGAGAGAATATCAAAATCTCGTCAGTGGTTTATCGAGACCAGCTATGACATTGCAGGTTGCATAAAACGACAGCGGTAGGGAACCTGAATCACTCCGTATCAGTACAGCAATTTGTGGTTACTAGAATTAAACAACAAATGTTTTGAAACTTCCTGGCAGATTAAAACTGTGTGCAGGGCCGAGACTCGGCAAGTGCCCGCGAATGGCAAAGGTCCCGAGTTCGAGTCTCGGTCCGGTACACAGTTTTAATCTGCCAGGAAGTTTCGTATCAGCGCACACTCCGCTGCAGAGTGAAAATCTCATTCTGGAAACAAACATTTTTCTTCCTGAGTGTTGTCAAAGGAGACTGAGTAGCTATAGGTGCGATTACAACCATACTCCGCATTAACAGCTTTAGTTGTTAGTCGAAGCTATCACCTACAATAATTCTCTAGATGTGCTGGTCCCACGCTCAAAGATACTCTTAGGTAGATGAAATAACATACTCTTACATCTGTATGGAACGTGCCAACCACACCGGACACAACAACGAAAACAAAAGGCCTCCGAGGCATAGTTTTTGCTGTAACCGAAGGATATATTAAAATTCCCAGTCGGAAATTATAACTTCAGAAGAATTCTGCAGAGGACGATTAAATTCCTTCCCGCTGACGTAAATAATCTCTGTGCACTTAACAGAATAAGCCTCATCGAAACCGTAGTGAATCGCGTTGTCATCCCACAGTAATAATTACAGATCCGCAGATAATGACGAAGCCGCGGATATGGCCAATTACCTCAGAATCGAATTAATTCCTACACGACTGCACACTGCTCTAAATCACAGCGAAAGGTAATTGCAATAAGCCTGATAATGAACTGACCTAACGATGCCGATTGTTAATTGAATATCAAAAATTCATCAAACGGTAGTTATCGCTATTTGTTGTATCGGACATTCGGATCAAATGGCAACAGTGTTTGTGAATCAAGATCATTAAATTCTTTCAATCGGATATCTGTTTTGTTTCAGTTTCAATTTCCAGTATAGACGATCAACGATATCGTGTACGTTGGAGAGACCAGACACTTTATTAGTGTATTAGAGGCCGTGTGCTTCACCCTTTCCACGTTTACATTAATGCATACAGGAGCAAATTCCTTTGTTCATCTGACCGTAAGTGCCCTATCCCCACGGTCGGGTTGAAGTACTACCATTTCTGAAACGCTTAGGTTCCCTAACCCTCTCTTCTTGTTGTTTTTCCTGCTTTCAATTGGGTAGAGGTTTTTGATAATTCCACCATTGGGAATCGAGCCTAAACAAATACATAATTTTACACTAATAAATGCATGTAGAATAAGTTTGTAGTCAGGAAGTACAACTTATACAAAGAAAATTACATAGAAAAATTACGTTCGTCAAGAGAACAAACCAATTTCATCAATTAAACTATTCAAAAATGGAAAGTTAACAAGAGACTAACTAACTGCGTCCATATGTAACAAATTGCCAGATATTAATTGAGCACTACATGGACGTATTTTAATGTACATATGTTCTTACGTACCTGTACCGAGAAATTAGCGACATGGAGGTAGTCGCATGTTATACTGGATGGATGGTCATTTACAGACAGTAAAGTAATACAAGGTATCCCCGAAGGTGCATTACAACTACATTGTCATATAACTCGACATGTAATTAACTTAGACGAAAACAATACTTAGTCCAACGTACCAATTCCAAACGGTCTCTTTTTCAATTTAAGGGAATGAATAAACGTTTTGCCTTTCAAGGTGACAAGAGCAAATGAACTGAGAAAACTTCCTTTTTACTGTCGCATACTGTTAGGAGCAGTGTGAATGAATCGAAGAATGGAGTGTGCAGACGAAAAGCACAGTTTGTCGCTTGCTATACTGAAACGAAGGTAGGCAAACGAATTCAGAGAAATTTCAGAACTCGATACGGGAAACCGAAGGGAAATGGTCATCTGTAAATAGAGAAATCAGAGAAGTAAGAAACAAGGAAGGTAACTGCGAAGAAAACTTGGATAACAGAAGAAATACTTTAGCTGATCAATGAGAGATGTAAGAACAAAAATGTTCAGAAAAATTCAGGAATACAGAAATACAAATCACTTAAGATTTAAACAGGCCCGCCCGGTTAGCCGTGCGATCTAATGCACGACTTTCGGGGTGGGAAGGAGCGCCTGGTCCCAGCCACGAATCAGTCCGGCGGACTTGTGTCGAGGTCCGGTGAGCCAGCCAGTCTGTGAATGGTTTTTAGGCGGCTTTTCATCTGCCTCGGCGAATGGAGGCTGGTTCCCCTTATTCCATCTCAGCTACACTATGTCGGTGACTGCTGCGCAAACAAGTGCTCCACGTACGCGTACACCACCATTACTCTACCATGCAAACATAGGGGTTACAGTCGTCTGGTGTGAGACGTTCCCTGGGGTGGTCGACCGGGACCATACTGCACAGTAACCCTGAAAGAGTGGTTCAGTATGGGGAGGCAGAGGGGTGAAGTGGACTCCGGTAGTCGTCGTGGGATTGTGGACCACTGCAGCTGTTGTGGAGACAGAGCCTCTCCGTCGTTTCTAGGCCCCCAGTTAACATACAGTACAATACAGTACAATGCAATACAAGAATTAAATAAATAGAAAGTCAGGGAGAGCTAAGACAAAAAGGATACATGAAAAATGTAAAAAATTCAAAAAGAAATTTTTGTCGGAAGGGCTGACTACGCATATAGAAAACTCAAATCAACCTTCGGTGACATTAGAAGGAAGGGTGGCAACATTAATACGGCAATGGGAATTCTACTGCTAAGTGCAGAGGAAAAAACCTGTAGATGGGAACGCTGTACTGAAGGCCTCTATGAAGGGGAAGACTTGTCTGTTGGCGTGGCAGAAGAGAAAAAAGGAGTCGACGGGCAAGAGGTAGGCGATCCAGAACTAGAACCAGAATTTAAAAGAGTTTTGGAAGACTTAAAATCAAATAAGACAGAAGGGACACATGACATTCCATCAGAATTTCTAAAATAAGTGGGGGCAGAAGCAACAAAATGACTATTCACTTGGTGTGTAGGGTGAGTGAGTCTGGCAATATACCATCTGACTTTCGGAAAAATATCATCTACACAAATCCGAAGAATGCAAGGGCCGATAACTACGACAATTATTAGCTTAACAACTCATGCATCCAAGTTGCTAACAATAATAATATTCAGAAAAATGGAAAAGAAAACTGAGGATACTTTGATGATCAGTTTGATAGTAGGACAGCTAAAGGTAACAAAGAGGCAGTTCTGAGGTTGCTGTTAATAACGAAAGCAAGACTACAGAAAAATCAGGATATGTTCATAGGATACGTCGACGTGGAAAAAGCGTTCGACAATGTCAAATGTTTCAAATTCTATGAAAAGGAGGGGTAAGCTACAGGGAAATACTTGTAATAGACAATATGTATAAGAACCAAGAGGGCTCGAAGATAAAGAACGAAGTGCACGGATTACAGAGGGTGCAATGAGGGGTAGTCTTTCGTCCCTACTGTTGAAGCTATACATCGAAGAAGCAGTGAGAGAAATAAAAGAAAGTTTCAAGACTTGGACTAAAATTCACGGTGAAAAGATATTAATAATAAGATTCTTTGAAGACATTGCTATCCTCAGTGAAATTTAAGGTGAATTAGAGGATTTGTTAAACGGAATGAACAGTCTAATGAGTACAGAATATGGACCGAGAGTAAATTGAAGAAAGACGAAATAATGAGATATAGCAGAAATGAGAACAACGAGAAACTTAACGCCAAAATTGGGGGTCAAGAAGTAGTATGATGCTAAGCAGCAAAATAACCCACGACGAACGGAGCAAGGAGGACGTAGAAAGCAGACTACCACTGGCCAAAAAAGACATTCCACGCTCAAGGAAGTCTGCTGGTGTCAAACATGTGTCTTAATTTGAGGAAGTAACTCCTGATAACGTACTTTGGGATCAAAAAATTCTATGGTAGTGAGACATGGACTGCAGGTAAACCAGAACAGAGGAGAATCGAAGCATTTGATATGTGGTGATACAGATGAATTATGTGACTGACAAGGTAAGGAATGAGAGATGAGTAGGAAATTCACGCACACTTCTTAATTCTTACTCAGGTTTTCTAGGGATATTTATAACAGATGTCCAATACTTGGACACTCTAAAGCAGTATACAGGAAAGAGGATCGGATGCAATACAAAGGGTTCACGGAATGTATGCCTTTCAAGTCAAATGGTAGCTTACAGCTGGCGAACAACACTGTAGTCTTCCAGAACTCTAACTGAGGCAAGCGCAACAAGAAATCTCATTCTGATAGAACACTTAATAACGATATTTTTACTGACAAAATTTGGTATTCCACGAAATTTCGGGACTACAGTCGGATGACGTCGACGTTTTGCCACGATATTTCGACGGATAATTATTCAGCCACATTCAGGTTACAAAAAATTGAGGCGGAGACCTATGCGCAAAGGCAGCCGCTACAAGAGCGACCTCTGTCAAGGTTAGCGCCTTCTTCGCATATTGCTCCATTGGAACGTAGCATGTGTACCTCTGAATAAGGGTCCGCTGTTTGCATTCGTTAATGCCACCCACTTCTCCTTACGCCATTTCTCCTTTCCATCTCGTATCCGTACCGCACATTCTCATTTCATATAACCTTTCCACCCCCCTCCTCCACCTCCCCCCCCCACCCCATCGCCATCCTCCCCCCACAACCCCAACACAGGATTCCCCTACTTCCCCCTTCCTTCGTTGGTGTTCTTACCTGCGTGCATGAATTACAATCTCGTTATACGTGTCCAGTTATGTTCCATCTAAACCTATGCAGATTCCTTATTTTTATTACGATATTGTGAGCTCCAGTTATTACAGTCTCTTGCTACATGTCCCTCCTTGTTACATAATAAATCACTAAATCGCACCTCTGCAGCTTCTGTCCTCTTTAGCATGTCGTTGAACACCTACATATCTCATGCAATCCGTGTAGCAAAATATTTTATTTAAATCACTAAAAGTTACTGAGCCCTCTGCCGATCTTCAGGCCTAAACAGTGTGTAGTGTGGCGTGCTATGTCCAACTCTATATACGCCACACATAGTGCCCTGGCTCTCTGCTGTACCCTGTCAACATAATCTGAGATCTTTTCTGTTACCCCCTGCTCGCGACCATCCGTAGAATAGCTTAAATCCTGCAATATTCCTAGTGGTAGTTTTTCTTTACACAAGGTTATTCTATTTCCGTTAACATTTGCATGTTGCTTGCAACTGCCTCTTTCTCGAACTACTAACAGCTGCAAAGCTGGTTGTGGTTATATCCCAGTTGCTTCAATTTGATGCTCAATCTTTACTAACAAATCCAGCCGATGGCTTGCTTACGTCTGTTACCGTGTCGCATGACATTACCTTATAACCTACATCTACATCTATGCGATTACTCTGCTACTCACAATATAGTGTCTCACAGATGGTTCAATGAACCACCTTCAAGCTGTCTCTCTACCGTTCCACTCTCGAAGAGCGAGCGGGAAAAACGAGCATTTACATTATTCCGTGCGAGCCCTGATATCTCTTATTTTATCGTGATGATCAGTTCTCCCTATGTAGGCGGGTGCCAACAGAATGTTTTCGCAATCGGAGGAGAAAACTGATGATTTAAATTTCATGAGAAGATCCCGTCGCAACGAAAAACGCCTTTGTTTTAATGATTGCCACTCCAATTCACGTATCATGTCTGTGACACTATCTCCTCTATTTCGCGATGATACAAAACGAACTGCCCTTCTTTGTACTTTTTCGATGTCATCCGTCAGTCCCACCTGATGCGGATCTCACACCGCACAGTAATACTCCAGAATATGGCGGACAAGCGTGGTGTAGGCAGTCTCTTTAGTAGACCTGTTGCACCTTCTAAGTGTTCTCCAATGAATCGCATCTTTGGTTTGCTCTACCACAACATTATCTATGTGATCGTACCAATTTAGATTACTTGTAATTGTAATCCCTAAGTATTTAGTTGAATTTACAGCCTTCAGATTTGTGTGACTTATAGCGTAATCGAAATTCAGATGATTTCTTTTAGTACCCATGGGAAGAACTTCACTCTTTTCATTATTCTGGGTCACTTGCCACTTTTCGCACCATACAGATATCTTATCTAAATCATTTTGCTAGTCGTTTTTAACATCTGATGACCTTACAAGACGGTAAATGTCAGCAACATCTGCAAACAATCTAAGACGGCTACTCAGATTGTCTCCTATGTCGTTAATATAATTTGCTGTCAAATGTACAGTTTGGTTTTAGAAATGGCTTAACAACTGAAAATGCTATATTCTCTTTTCTCTGTGAGGTTTTGGACGGATTAAATAAAAGGTTGAGAACGTTAGGTGTTTTCTTTGATTTAACGAAGGCTTTTGACTGTGTTGACCACAAAATATTACTGCAGAAGTTGGAACATTATGGAGTAAGGGGAGTAGCTTACAATTGGTTCGCCTCCTACTTTAAGAACAGAAAGCAGAAGGTAATCCTCCGCAATATTGAGAGTGGTAATGATGTTCAGTCCCAATGGGGCACTGTTAAATGGGGCGTTCCCCAAGGGTCGGTGCTGGGGCCACTGCTGTTCCTTATTTATGTAAATGATATGCCTTCTAGTATTACAGGTGATTCAAAAATATTTCTGTTTGCTGATGACACCACCTTGGTAGTGAAGGATCTTGTGTGTAATATTGAAACATTATCAAATAATGTAGTTCATGAAGTAAGTTCGTGGCTTGTGGAAAATAATTTGATGCTAAATCACAGTAAGACTCAGTTTTTACAGTTTCTAACCCACAATTCAACAAGAACTGACATTTTAATCAGACAGAATGGGCATGTTATAAGCGAGACGGAACAGTTCAAGTTCCTAGGCGTACGGATAGATAGTAAGCTGTTGTGGAAAGCCCATGTTCAGGATCTTGTTCAGAAACTAAATGCCGCTTTATTTACCATTAGAACAGTATCTGAAATAAGTGACATTTCAACACGAAAAGTAGTATACTTCGCATATTTTCATACGCTTATGTCATACGGTATTATTTTTTGGGGTAATTCTTCTGATTCAAAAAGGGTATTTTTGGCTCAAAAACGGGCTGTTCGAGCTATGTGTGGTGTAAGTTCGAAAACCTCTTGTCGACCCCTATTCAATAGTCTGGGAATTTTGACATTGCCCTCACAGTATGTATTTTCTTTAATGTCGTTTGTTGTTAGCAATATTAGCTTATTCCCAAGAGTTAGCAGCTTTCACTCAGTTAATACTAGGCAGAAATCAAATCTGCATGTGGAATGCACTTCCTTGACTCTTGTGCAGAAAGGAGTGCAGTATTCTGCTGCATCCATTTTCAATAAGCTACCACAAGAACTCAAAAATCTTAGCAGTAGCCCAAACACTTTTAAGTCTAAACTGAAGAGTTTCCTCATGGCTCACTCCTTCTATTCTGTCGAGGAGCTCCTGGAAGAGATAAAAAATTAAGCAAATTCCAGTGTTACATTCTTGATTTTCTTTATTTAAACTAACGACTTGTTTCATTTTATGTGTTTCTACAATCGTGTTATAATTTCATGTATTGACTCGTTCCATGGCCATGGAGACTTCTCCTAAATGTGGTCCCACGGAACAATAAATAAATAAATAAAAAAAAAAAATATAGATCAGGAGCAATACAGGGCCTATAACAATTCCTTGGGGAACGCCGGATATTACTTCTGTTTTACTCCATAACTTTCCGTCTATTACTATGAACTGTGACCATTCTGACAGGAAATCACAAATCCAGTCGCACAACTGAGGCGATACTCCATAGGCACACAGTTTGGTTACAAGACGCTTGTGGGGAACGGTGTCGAAAGCCTTCTGGAAACCTAAAAATATGGAATCAATTTGACATCCCCTGTCGGTAGTACTTATTACTTCATGAGTATAAATAGCCAGTTGTATTTCACAAGAACGATATTTTCTGAAACCGTGCTGACTATGTGTCAATAAATCGTTTTCTTCGAGGTACTTCGTAACGTTCGAATACAGTATATGTTCCAAAACCCTACTGCAAATCGACGTTAGTGATATAGACCTGTAATTCACCGGATTACTCCTACTTCCCTTTTTGGGTATTGGTGTGACTTGAGCAGTTTTCCAGTCTTTCTGTGAGCGAGTGGTTGTATATAATTGGTAAGTATTGGGCTATTAAGACCCGCACTAAAAAATGAGGTAATTTAGCATACACACTTATTTGGGGTTGCGCCGCATATTCTAATATTTGCGGCCTACTTGTTTCCACAGGGGTTCTCGCCACTTCCTCCAGTGCTGACATATTAATGCACCCCCGCAATTCAGTAGTTTGCTTTTGAAATGGCTCTCTGCTCAGCAGGTAATTCCACCAAATTGTCCACTCTCTGCGAATAATGTTCTGCTTTAACTTGTAATTTACAAACTTGCGAGGATGTTAGTCTCGAATCAGTAAGTAACTCCCTTGGCTGATTAACTTCCGCGACCGCAAAGTTGACAGCAGTGGCAGCCAGACTCATCCGTTCCACGCCCTTCGGGAGGACAGTAATTGTTAGTTCCATGTTCTGGCGCAAACTTTGCCCTAACGACTGACATTTCCTTGCGGCCGGCCTCCTCGCCTCAGCAATTCCTACATTAGCTCCTCGTTCCCCAAAGTAACCTCCTTTTCTTATGTTTTCTATGAACGTTTTGTTAAGAGTTTTTTGGGTACCTATCAGATAAATGCAATTAACAATTTAATAAATATCAGTCTGTAATCATCTTCGCCGTTTAATTTCAGTAGCTGAAGTCCCACAGCTCAATAATGATCACCAACAATAATCTGTGACTAACAACACATTGTATTACGTAAATGACAATAATACTGTCTGTTTGAAAATTGCCTAAACATGACAAGAACTGTTTATCATTCCCTTTTTACTTACTACTTCGCAAACACTTGCGCCTCAGATTAATGCCGTAAAATTTTCCCTCATGGCAACAGCTATGTTTCGCTATTAATGTTACATAGACGCACGCACATATCATTTTCAAAAAACAACATTAAATAATTCTAAACCTACTTTGACTACTAGAAACCCTGCACATTTTTCTCATAGAAAATTTTAATTTCATCTCTTTAAATTAAAAGTGATTCTTGCAGAAGTAGTGGAATGCTGTCTGAACCACTGTGTTATTAATGATTTGGAACACATTAAGTAAATCTTTTTGTTCCAAGGATATTAACTATTAAAGTGTGTCTACATTTTTCTAGACCACTCCGTATGTTCCTCGGTCATGAGGGCATCCTTCTGTGATTCAGTAATTAATGAGTCGGTGGAAATGCGTTTGACAGAAGGTCTTATTAATCGTGATGGCGACTTTCAACCTGATAAGGCTGCGGGTCCGATGATTTCTTTACTATATTAAAAAAACGCCTAAAGACAGTTACTTTTATTAATTTGTCACCTGAATTTTAACTTCCCGTGTACGCAGTCCGACAGAGAACGCATGTTGTATCACTACTTCGCTTGTGACTGCACATCATGGTGCGATTTTCGAAGAGGGAGGTAACCTCGGCAGAGGTCGCTTATTTAGCATCAGCCCTTGCGCACACGACTCCGCTCCACTATCTGGTATAAAGTTAGCGATGTGAATTACCAATCTCCTATGTAAAACATACCTGAAGGTGAGTGAATGGTTATCAGCCGAAACATCGCGGCAAGAAGGCGACGTCATCCGGCTGCAATCCCGAATCTTCATAGAATAATCTTTAGTCCGGGAGAGTTTCAAGAACCAGACAAATTTTGAACATGGCCGAAATTTTAAACCCATAGAAAGAACTGGAGCGTGCTGTAACACAAGCGCTCTTCTGGCTACTGTGGCCTGGGGACATATTTAATGTTGCATACACCGCATTCGCTCTAAAACAAGAGGGAGGCTCCCTCAGCTAGATTGACTTTCTCGGTGTGAGCTACTCTGCTGATACATAGGACATCCAGAATCCCAGAAAATAACTCGGCCAGTCCGACAGCAATCTTGTTGGACAAAAGCGGAAAGAGAAAACTGCTTAGGACCTATACTGAGCTCTCAAAGGGAATCCACTGAAAATATCTCAGACAAAAAGTTTTTGCAGTACCACTGGATTATCGTATGGCAAAATGTCTCTGTTTGTTTCTTATTAGCAGAAATCAGTAGCACGTCGTACAAGATTGTTAACAGGACGATACCGATCAAACTGAGAGGCACACACTTGAAACGGACGAACCCCTACGACACATTCAGTGAACCACACACACTGGAGGAGACATTCAGGAAACTGGTGGACAAATACTCATCCTAATCAACACAACCGTGGTGAACCATTTTGCCTCAGCAAAATAAACAGCATTAGAATTTAAACCACGCCCTGTATAAAGAGATCAGCCACCACATCATTAGTTGCCCACCAGCGCACCCTATCTTCCACCAGCGACAGAGATAAATTACAATTTCTGACTCATCTGGGCTAAGATCAGTATCCAATCATCCTACATTGATTTAAATTATGCTTGATGAAAAGTTCGTACAGGCAGGTACGAGAGATGTGAAAATATTACAAGATTCTCATAACAGTACAGTGGAAAGTAATGTTAGTATGTCACAAGATTCACATAAAAGCACAGTAAAAAGTAATTTTAATATATTGCTTCAGAATATCAGGGGATTAAAAAACAAAGTAGATTGGCTTCTTGTTTGTATAGAAGACTTAGGAACTGAGCGTGCAATAGATGTACTATGCCTGTCTGAACATCATATAGTCACACTTATGGAAATGGTGAATGTAGGTGGATATAAGCTTTCAGCACATGTAAGTAGATACACTATGGAGGGAGGAGAAGTTGCCATATACGTTAAACTATTTTTGAAAAACTTGGATTCTTCGTTGTGCTACCTGTCAGGCAAAGCAAAGCAAATTATTGGTTGTAGGGATTTCGGTGTAGATTTCCTGAAAGAGTCAGATAGAAAGCTTGACCTTGAAGTATTACTTGGTTCCTTCAATTTGACATCAGTTATTGATTCTCCTACTAAGGAGCACACTGATAAATAACGTTTTCATAGACCAAGATAATTTTAATCAAATAAAAACTTTTCCTGTTAAGAATGGTCTGTCTGATCATGATGAACAGCTAGTTACAGTATATAATACAGTTCCAAACAGTAATGCAAAACAGTCTTCTAAAATAGTGCGTTCCATTAATGATTTAAAACTTCATAATTTTAGGGAAAGCTTACAACAGTTAGACTGGGATGAGGTGTGCAGGGAACATGATGCTAATTTAAAATTTAACCTAGTTCATGATACCTTTGTGAGTATATTTGAAAACAGTTTCCCTAAGAAAGTAGTGAAATGTAACTGTAAGAAACCATGTAAAAAGCCATGGCTTACTAAAAGGTTAAAAATACACTCCTGGAAATTGAAATAAGAACACCGTGAATTCATTGTCCCAGGAAGGGGAAACTTTATTGAAACATTCCTGGGGTCAGGTACATCACATGATCACACTGACAGAACCACAGGCACATAGACACAGGCAACAGAGCATGCACAATGTCGGCACTAGTACAGTGTATATCCACCTTTCGCAGCAATGCAGGCTGCTATTCTCCCATGGGGACGATCGTAGAGATGCTGGATGTAGTCCTGTGGAACGGCTTGCCATGCCATTTCCACCTCGCGCCTCAGTTGGACCAGCGTTCGTGCTGGACGTGCAGACCGCGTGAGACGACGCTTCATCCAGTCCCAAACATGCTCAATGGGGGACAGATCCGGAGATCTTGCTGGCCAGGGTAGTTGACTTACACCTTCTAGAGCACGTTGGGTGGCACGGGATACATGCGGACGTGCATTGTCCTGTTGGAACAGCAAGTTCCCTTGCCGGTCTAGGAATGGTAGAACGATGGGTTCGATGACGGTTTGGATGTACCGTGCACTATTCAGTGTCCCCTCGACGATCACCAGTGGTGTACGGCCAGTGTAGGAGATCGCTCCCCACACCATGGTGCCGGGTGTTGGCCCTGTGTGCCTCGGTCGTATGCAGTCCTGATTGTGGCGCTCACCTGCACGGCGCCAAACATGCATACGACCATCATTGGCACCAAGGCAGAAGCGACTCTCATCGCTGAAGACGACACGTCTCCATTCGTCCCTCCATTCACGCCTGTCGCGACACCACTGGAGGCGGGCTGCACAATGTTGGGGCGTGAGCGGAAGACGGCCTAACGGTGTGCGGGACCGTAGCCCAGCTTCATGGAGACGGTTGCGAATGGTCCTCGCCGATACCCCAGGAGCAACAGTGTCCCTAATTTGCTGGGAAGTGGCGGTGCGGTCCCCTACGGCACTGCGTAGGATCCTACGGTCTTGGCGTGCATCCGTGCGTCGCTGCGGTCCGGTCCCAGGTCGACGGGCACGTGCACCTTCCGCCGACCACTGGGGACAACATCGATGTACTGTGGAGACCTCACGCCCCACGTGTTGAGCAATTCGGCGGTACGTCCACCTGGCCTCCCTCATGCCCACTATACGTCCTCGCTCAAAGTCCGTCAACTGCACATACGGTTCACGTCCACGCTGTCGCGGCATGCTACCAGTGTTAAAGACTGCGATGGTGCTCCGTATGCCACGGCAAACTGGCTGACACTGACGGCGGCGGTGCACAAATGCTGCGCAGCTAGCGCCATTCGACGGCCAACACCGCGGCTCCTGGTGTGTCCGCTGTCCCGTGCGTGTGATCATTGCTTGTACAGCCCTCTCGCAGTGTCCGGAGCAAGTATGGTGGGTCTGACACACCGGTGTCAATGTGTTCTTTTTTCCATTTCCAGGAGTGTATCTTGTAAACAGAAAAGGGATATGTATCTTATAGCTAGGAGTAATAATCCCAAAACAATGAAGCATTATAAAAACTAATGAACTGTATTAAGAAAAGTTATTAAAAAGTCCAGAAGTATGTGCATTATGTCTGAGATTAGCACAAAATTAAAGGAATTTGGAATATTGTGAAAAGGGAAATAGGGCAACCGAGAGCACAGGAAGACTGTATTTCTATCAAAAACAATGAAAATTTGTTAAGAAGAAGTCAAAAGTAGAAAACATTTTTAATAATCATTTTTAAGTGTTGTAGAGAAAATAGGTTCCAGCTGCTTATTAGAAAATGCAAGGCAGTATATGGAAGAGGCAGTACATACGAAATTTGATAACATTGAATTTCAACCCACCTCTCCTACTGAAATTAGGAAAATAATAAATTCACTCAAAAGTAAAAGCTCACATGGAATTGATGGCATTCCCAACAGAGTACTAAAAGCTTGTTCCCAACAAATAAGTAGGATTCTCAGCCACATGTGTAGTAGCTCACTGAAACAGGGAATTTTTTCCACATAGACTGAAATATGCTATTGTTAAACCATTGCATAAAAAATTGGATAGATCTGATACCAACAACTACCGCCCAATCTCACTTCTGAGAGCTTTGTCCAAAATTCTTGAAGAGTAATGTATTCAAGAGTAGCATCACATATTTGTAAAAATGAAATACTAACAAAATGTCAGTTTGGTTTCTAGAAAGGATTTTCAGCAGAAAATGCTATATGCTATTGTTAAACCATTGCATAAAAAATGGGATAGATCTGACACTAACAACTACCGCCCAATCTCACTTCTGAGAGCTTTGTCCAAAATTCTTGAAAAGTAATGTATTCAAGAGTAGCATCACATATTTGTAAAAATGAAGTACTAACAAAATGTCAGTTTGGTTTCTAGAAAGGCTTTTCAGCAGAAAATGCTATATATGCTTTCACTGATCAAATATTAAATGCAATGAATAACCGACCATCACCCAATGGTTTAATTCATACTTAACTAGAAGAATGCAGAAGGTTGAAATTAACAGTACAGATAGTCTAGAAAACTAGCAGAGTCCTTTGACTGGGGTGGTATCCAGAATGGTGTCCCACAGGGTTCAGTCTTGGGTCCCTCATTGTTCTTAATATATATTAACGACTTACCACTCTGTTTTCATGAAGATGCAAAGTTAGTTCTTTTTGCTGATGATACAAGTATACTAATCACACCCCAGAAGCAAGACTCAGCTGAGGAAATTGTAAATAATGTCTTTCAGGAAATTATTGAGTGGTTCCATAACACCATTGATAAACATAGACCAGGAACGGAAATCTGTTGCTAAGGTAGAATACTCAAAATTTCTTGTTGTGTGCATTGATGAGAAATTAAATTGGAAGAAACACATCGACGATCTGCTGAAATGGTTAGGTTGAGCTGCTTATGCTATTAGGGTTATTCCAAATTTTATGATAAACATATCAGTATATTAGCCTATTATGCTTATTTTCATTCACTGCTTTCATATGGCATCATATTTTGAGGCAATTCGTAATTAAGAGGGAAATTATTCATTGCAGTCTTTCGAAATTAAGGAATGTCAGCAACAAGGACGGCCAACAAACTGCTTAACAACAACAAAAAACTGACAGGCTTATATCAACATCCAGATGCAGCAACACAGCGTGTCAATACCTGAGAGGGAAGAGAGTTGCAGCAGTGGGACGAAATCGTCACCCAGGGACACCCTGCCACAAGTGACCACACGAATACCGCCTACGGGCGACAATCATTAGCTAAACAGAAATCTTTAACTCTTATTTGTTAATTACTAATTTGTATTTTTTAGTCTCATTCATTATTCATTATATGTCGTTAATGTCAAATGTCAAAACATTTTCATTCCTAAGCTTATAATGTCGAATTAACTATGTTAAGTTCATGAAAAAGTCACGATGAGCTTTTTTGTCACCTTAATACGAACGAGAGCTGAGTGTATCGCTATGACCCAGAGACAAAGGAAAAAATCAGGCAATGTGAACTTCTCGTTTCCCCACCGCCGAATGAGGCGAAGACTCAACGATCATAGCCGAAAATGTTTCCGAGCTTGTTTTGCCACAGTGTGGTGCTAACAGTGTTTGCTCGTAAGACGCAAACCCGCACAGAAGCAAACTACCGAGACTTTCTGACGAGGTTACAGGTGACTATCTAGGCGAAACGACGCAGGAAGTTTACAAATAGGTTGCATTTGCAACATGACAACGTCACATCTCATTCTGGACGTGATAGAGTGAAGTATAGTCCTCTTTGAGCTGCCAAATTTTGTCTCTCCCCTCGCAGTATTGTCCTGACAACCCACTATGCACAGACATAGTTTTTTTCTCATCTATGATTGGTCCAATGGTTGTTGTTGTGGTCTTCAGACCTGAGAGTGGCTTGATGCAGCTCTCCATGCTACTCTATCCTGTGCAAGCTTCTTCATCTCCCAGTACCTACTGCAACCTACATCCTTCTTAATCTGCTTAGTGTATTCATCTCTTGGTCTCCCTCTACGATATTTACCCTCTACGCTGCCCTCCAATATTAAATTGGTGAGCCCTTGATGTATTAGATCCGGCCGCTGTGGCCGAGCGGTTCTAGGTGCTACGGTCGCAGGTTCGAATCCTGCCTCGGTCATGGAGGTGTGTGGTGTCCTTAGGTTAGTTAGGTTTACATAGTTCTAAGTACTAGGGAACTGATGACCTCAGATGTTAAATCTCATAGTGCTCAGAGCCATTTGAACCATTTTATGTCTCAGAACATGCCCTACCAACAGGTCCTTTCTTCTAGCCAAGTTGTCTCATAAAGTCCTCTTTTCCCCAACTCTATTTAATACCCCCTCATTAGTTACATGATCAATCCATCTAATCCTCAGCATTCTTCTGTAGCACCACATTTCGTAACTGTAGACAGAAAGTGTGGCCTATTGCCATGGCAGTCTACCTGGTGCCTACCAGCCACTAGTGGGCGTTACAGCTTGCACGATGGGCGGTAGGTGACAGGGATTTTATGAAATATTTTCATCAGGTTTCTGTAAAATTTTGACATAAACTCTGTTAAGTAATTATTACTATATGCTTTAACTTGCTGTAACAGTGTTTTATAAATTTTATAAAATTAAGTTACTGTACCACTCCATAAATCAGCATTACTATGGAACTGCTGGGCAGTCAGCAAATTTAACTGCTAATAGAGATACAAAAGTTAGTGATAGGTGTATTTCAAAATACTAAGTGATAGGCTGTAATTTTAAGTAAGCAAAAGTTCAAAAAAAGAGTACAGTTGCACCAAGCCCTGGTCTGGAACATTGAACTGTCTGGTCCCAAAGCAGCTAGGCGACATGAAAGGGAGATACCTACAATCATTGAGGTGGCCACACAGTATGAAGCAAGAAGAGTTATTCAGAGTGTAACAGCATTCATGCAGGAACTTGACAAAGTGACGGAAGCTAGCCGGCACCTATAATGAGTGACATTGGGCCTCATGACATCTCTGTCTGAGCTCCTTGAAAAACTGATAAACAAGAAGAGCAGAATGCGAAAAGTCATCGCCACCGAAAGGTGACACCCATCTGCTACAAGCTGTTGTGTTTTCCAGGGTGGAGTGCTGCTCTACTAGAAGTATTGGCCACAACGCTCTCACAAACCACCCACCAGATCTAGCAGTCAGGCTCAAATATATTTGGTTGTCCTCAGTGCTTGCCGACGTTTCCTGAATATGCCAGTGGCCTCTAGAGTACTAAAAAATAAAACGTTTTCTATCTTTTTGCAACGGACTGATGCCAGCGAATACTCCTATAATTCATTTTTTTGCCTGATGACACCATCATCCTGCAGTAAAGGTGACTACACAGGAACAACAATTCAGAAAAGTCAATATAAATGTATGAAAAAATTTGGCTAGTGGGATATAGACTACATACACAGGCTAACACATCATAGCAAACACCACCTCTACTGATGTTAAACATATAAAGATATCTTGATAAGTTGTTCACATATACAGGAAATCAGCTGCCTCTATCTATGGGATTGTGCAACTGGCTGCGCCTTGAAATATCATGTGCAAAATATTCATATTCTCTCGCTCGCTACATGCTAACTATCAGTCCTAAAAAAATGAACATGACCTTTTTGTAGAAAATTCAATGTAATTAAATATTGTGCTGGGATACGTATTCACTATATGCTGTAGTTTCCGAATTATTCAAGAACAATGTAAAAAAGTGACCTTCAAATGCGTTATCCTCGAATAAATCCAAAAACTGTGGATACCAGAATAAACATATCCCAGTGCAAAATTAAACTACATTAAATTTCCTACAAAAAGAGCTGTTACATTTTTCTGTAAGGCTAATACTTTGCATGTAGCGGTAGGGCAGCTGAATCATTCTGTATATCAAAAGGCTAAGAGTAAAAAACTTTTAAAAAAACGGCAGTATGTTGTAAAGGGTCAATAGGAATTTACAGTATGCTTAAAGTAAGTTATTCTCTAGTAAATATCTGCAACAGATGGGCTTTTCCATCGCAGTTTGACACCAGACAGGGCTCACTTATGCGAACAGCATTTACCTGTTAATTTTCTCCCAAAGGAAGCCTGTTTTTCAACCCTTTTTTTCTCATTTCTGAATGGGACTGCTTGACTCGCGCATCACGTTTATACGTGTTTTTTCAATTATATGCCATATTTCGAGAAATAATGGGAATTTATAAATGCTTCATCAACATTAATTCATAACTCAGATACACTAAATAAAGAGTTCAGAGTGGAAATGAAATTAGATGTAAATGGAAGTACGTTTTACTCAAACTGACTGTTGCCGTAGGAATAATTACCGTAAAATCGAAATCTCTTAACAAGTTTCGAAGTTATTTCCGGAAGCGACTCTGCTCCAGCGAACTCCATTTGAAACTCTATTAAGGAAAAGATAAAGCAAGCGATTTCGTGTGCTCGCCGAACAAGTAATCAAACTTTTAATAGGTATCCCACTAAAAAATATGTTTATACACCTCGGCACCTCCACTAACTTGAAACTATTGCATTGTCTTTGTCAGGAAAGTCTCCATTCCGTCGGATACTTATGCGTAACGTTCAGTTTCCGAAATAATCCAACCGATTTAAAAACGGGACCGAAAACTAGAAATGAACACCTGTTCATAGAATGGGCTGAAGGATGGTTAATATCAGATATTATGGCAGCCGTTTATTAACTTCAGTCACCAACTTAGCTACCTCTGGGTCACGGGGTTCTGGGTTCGATTCCAGACCACGTTGGGGATTTTCTCTGCCCGGGGACTGGGTGTTTGTGTTGTGCTCATCATTTCATCGTCATCCTCATCATTCGTGACTGTGGCTAGATTGGAATGTGAAAAAAAATTGGACTGTACAAAAATTGGGACTATGTGTGGACATTGATGACTGCACATTTGGGCGACCCACAAAGCAAACATCATCATCCTCATCCCCAACTTGGGGACAATGTTTTCATGATTTTTTGGATCACAGTGCTCTAGGTACACGTTAATTTGAGTGTAACATAGTCTGCAGTCATGTGGCTCGAGGTATAGTGTATTTTCAGTTGTTACTTACTGCTACCGCAGGGTAAGTTACTCGCTGGTCTGGGTGTGTATCGCGGCGTCTTACACAACTGGGTTCACTTTTGTGTTTGTTGTTACGGGCTGTTACTGTGCAGTTCAGTACGTTTCCTTTAACTTTTTCTACCACCTATTATCAGTGGAAGCGTGCTATTCAGCAAGTGATATGGCGAGAATGTTTCTCTGCTATGTGGAAGTTATCTGTGGGTCTGTGTCCTCTATACTGGAAAAGGGTGACGTCGGACAGAACCACTTGGTAAGTCGTTAACCCACTTTTCCAGAGTCTTAGGGACGCCTTTGCTCTAACTCACCGAAAGGTACACAGTGGAAAGCCTCAGTCAGTACGCACACCTCAGGTGGAGGTTCGCATGCTACATTTAGAGGTCGTAGAACACACCTCAAACCGCACAACTGTGAGCAGGAAATCTAGCGCTCGGTCAACTGTGTACTTACGTTACAGAAAGATATCAAAATACTGTGTTGACCCCGTTGACCGAAAGCCAGTACGTCGACTGAGCCCACAGACGCAACGAAATGCCTTTCGGTCCTTCCTTCGAACTAGAGTTCATATTCCCGAAAGTACGCGTTTCCGGATAAATGTTTAGGAAATTTGCTCTTATCGTTTCTATGAGAGCAACACCCTCTCAATTTTTTTGCCATTTTGTGTGTTAACGCTTCGTGTATTATTACCAACATTACGTACTGTGAGAATCGTTGTGTGGTACAGTGATTGGCAGTTGATCCACACTCTTTGTAATAGTTCTGTGGTCAAAATTACCCGAAAGCACATTTCAATTATACATCGCCCTTGTTTTGAAGACTATTACTTTCAGAATACTCTGACGGAAAAAAATCGCAACACTAAAAAATAATGAATGCAGACAAATGAAATTTCGGGAACACTTTCGTGTAGGCAACATATTTAAGCGATTGCTGTTTTAAACTCACAGGTTAATGAAAGCATGAGATAAATCATTGCAAATATGAGATGCTGGTAACCTCCAGAATGTTGAATGCAAGCAAACGAGCATTGATTGTGTTGTACAGTTGCCGGATGTCAGTCTGAGGGGTAAAGTTCCATTCATGTTGTAAGGTGTCAGGCAAATCCAACACCTTCCATGAAAACCCTGACATGAGAAGCAAATCCAGTAGTATGTCACATAGCTCCGAATAAATCGTGACATTAAATTAACCAAAGTAATACGAGTAACGAGTGAGCAAATGGAATACCACAGACTAACACAAGAATGCCTAAATGCATGTCATACCTTCCCACCGTGAGACAGACGCAGTTCCGAGGGGAGAAACGAGAACAGAAGCCGAGAGCAGAACCGTGTTAAGCTAGAAGGCCCTACGATAAGGGACGGACTGGACACCCACGTTGCCAGCTAACCGATAGGACCACCCGCCAGCCCATGTTAAAAGCTAGAGCCCTCCAGAAGAACAGTATAGATCTTACGATAACACAAAAAGGGCCACACCACCCGCAAGTTTTTAGCGTGAGACATTTTCGCTCTCTGTTACGTCAGGACCACCCCCCAACCCATGTTAAAAGATAGAGCCCTCCATAAGAACAGTATAGACCTTATGATAACGCTAAAAGGATCACACAAGCTGCAAGTTTTAGTGTGAGACTTTTTCGCGTCTCTGTTACGTTGCAAACTTTAAAAACATTGCCCCACCACGAAAAGTATAACGTTTCTCGTTGGATGGACAGAATTTTTGTAGGCAGAGCATAAGGTTAACATTGAGACCCTGATTGGTCAGATGAAAACACAACCAGATAGTTTTTTTTAAACCAATTTCGGTAAATTGTAGTAAGGAAAAGTTAGGAGAGAGTTGCTTCCGAGACGGCGAGATGAGCAGAGCTGTGATGTCCGCCGCCCCCTCACGAACACCGACAAGGTAATGAACGCACGCGATGCCGCATAACAGCGCATAAAGCTTCACTCAGAACTGCAGAAGTCTCATCTGTTACACCCCCTTTTTGCGTAATACTAGTGTCGTCAATCAAAGCTCATGGTGTTCACATTTGCCACTTGAAGTAAAAATCTGAAACGCGATGATTTTTCTGTTATATAGTTATTGAGAAGCCACATCAGCCACTGTAATTTACAACAAGTTAGATAAGTAATTAAAGATAACTGAGGGTCACTGTAGACCATTTTGATAGTTTTCTCTCTTGTGAAACTTAATTTAAACCTAGGTTATAGATGTGATATGGCATAGGTCATCCTTCGATCCATTGTTGAACTTGGAAACCCACTCAGGGAATATTCGTTCACATTTTTGTTGAACGCAGTTGGTTTTTGCCATCCTGCATTAAAACATTTCCTTTTATCAAAAGTGCAATTTATAAACAATGTTTTGCGAGTAGAATAAAATTTCCAGTGGTAAACTTAACTGCTTTTTCGACGTTATTTTACCAGCTAACTAAAAATAGGAAAGCCTTGAACCCCTTCCACTAAATTTAGTTAGTATAACGATTCTTTTACAGGGAGTGCATTGGAGCTGACGCTGATACCATTACGTATTTGGTTATATCATCGCTAGTCTCACTGAACTCTTCTGAATTCTACATGTCATGTATCGTCTGGCGTCTCCTTACCAGCAACAGGTCCCAGGTTCAAACTAGTCAATTCCCTAAAAAACACGCTCAGAGCGTCGTTGCGCGAAAGTGGTAGGGAGACACGATATAGAACAAACAGACACCACGCAGAATGTTAGAATGTTGCACTTGACAGGTTCCCTCCGATCATGTCCCATACGTGCTCGACTGGAGACATATCCGGTGATCGACCACGCCAAGGCCACATGTCGACACTGTTGAGCGGTATTTGGGCGAGTGTTATGCTGTTGTAAAACACCCTAGTAATACTGTTGATGACTGGCAGCACAACAGATAGAATCGCCAGAATGACGTACAAATCTGAGAACTCCAGATGTAGGTCCATTGTGTCTAGCACCCGACAGGCTGGGTGCAGGCCCTCGACTGACCTCCCTGTAACTAACGCCCGGCCATCACTGGCACCTACGCATAACCAGCTGCCATCAGAAAACACAAAACATAACAGACCTTCAACCTGCCCTCCAATGAGCTATCTAGATTCCACTGACGTCGCAAATGTCGGTGGTTTGGGGTCAATAGAGTGCACGATAAGGGTCATCTGGCTGGAGCTGTCCTTGAACTATCTGGTTTCTAACAGTTCGCTGTGTCACTGTGGTGCCAGCCGCTGCTCAAATGGCCGCTGCAGATGCAGTACGATGAGCGAGAGCCATACGCCGAACACGATGGCCTTCCCTGTCCGTAGTGCCACGTGGCCATTTGGGGACCACTCTTCTTTTGACCGTGCATTCTCAAGACGACCGCTGCTAGAAATCATGTGCAGTGGCTAAATTCCTCCTACGTCTTTTTGCAATAGTGCAGAAGGAACATACAGCTCCTTGTAGCCCTGTTACACACAAAAAACAGAAACTGTCGCACTAGCGCCACTCTTATACGACTGGCGTGAAATCTGAAAAGACATGCAGAAACACCCCTACCAACTTTCGTTTGTGTCGCACAAGTCCTCGTCGGTGGTGATACTTTTTCTCTCCAAAAAAAAAAAAAAAAAAAAAAAAAAATTGCTCGAAGAGCTAGAAATTTATGTCCACAGCTCTAACTCACCAGACCATGTTCTCAACGAACAAGTGGAACTTGCAAACAAATCCTATCTTCACATATTTCATGAAATATTCAAAAACAGAAAATAATTATCCTCTGATAGAATGTTGTTGTTGTTGTTGTGGTCTTCAGTCCTGAGACTGGTTTGATGCAGCTCTCCATGCTACTCTATCCTGTGCAAGCTTTTTCATCTCCCAGTACCTACTGCAACCTACATCCTTCTGAATCTGTTTAGTGTATTCATCTCTTGGTCTCCCTCTACGATTTTTACCCTCCACGCTGCCCTCCAATACTAAATTGGTGATCCCTTGATGCCTCAGAACATGTCCTACCAACCGATCCCTTCTTCTGGTCAAGTTGCGCCACAAACTTCTCTTCTCCCCAATCCTATTCAATACTTCCTCATTAGTTATGTGATCTACCCATCTAATCTTCAGCATTCTTCTGTAGCACCACATTTCGAAAGCTTCTATTCTCTTCTTGTCCAAACTATTTATCGTCCATGTTTCACTTCCATACATGGCTACACTCCATACAAATACTTTCAGAAATGACTTCCTGACACTTAAATCAATACTGGATGTTAACAAATTTCTCTTCTTCAGAAACGCTTTCCTTGCCATTGCCAGCCTACATTTTATATCCTCTCTACTTCGACCATCATCAGTTATTTTGCTCCCCAAATAGCAAAACTCCTTTACTACGTTAAGTGCCTCATTTCCTAATCTTATTCCCTCAGCATCACCCGACTTAATTAGACTACATTCCATTATCCTTGTTTTGCTTTTGTTGATGTTCATCTTATATCCTCCTTTCAAGACACTGTCCATTCCATTCAACTGCTCTTCCAAGTCCTTTGCTGTCTCTGACAGAATTACAATGTCATCGGCGAACCTCAAAGTTTTTATTTCTTCTCCATGAATTTTAATACCTACTCCGAATTTTTCTTTTGTTTCCTTCACTGCTTGCTCAATATACAGATTGAACAACATCGGGGAGAGGCTACAACCCTGTCTTACTCCCTTCCCAACCACTGCTTCCCTTTCATGTCCCTCGACTCTTATAACTGCCATCTGGCTTCTGTACAAATTGTAAATAACCTTTCGCTCCCTGTATTTTACCCCTGCCACCTTTAGAATTTGAAAGAGAGTATTCCAGTCAACATTGTCAAAAGCCTTCTCTAAGTCTACAAATGCTAGAAACGTAGGTTTGCCTTTCCTTAATCTTTCTTCTAAGATAAGTCGTAAGGTCAGTATTGCCTCACGTGTTCCAGTGTTTCTACGGAATCCAAACTGATCTTCCCCGAGGTTGGCTTCTACTAGTTTTTCCATTCTGATAGAATAACAAGGTAATATTCTATAGAAATTCGATTTAGCAGTCCTACAACAGTCCAAGTGTCATTATCGTAATCTGTAACAGGCATATTGTAGCACAAGCTGTAACTGGCATTGTATAATGTGTAATAGCTTTCAAAATTTCATGTGTGTAACATTATTGTACCTCCTATATGTAATTTCTCTGACAACAGTGTGGCTCAAAATAGTTCTAGCTGTCATTTTTTAATTTGTGATAGCTGTGAGTAATTTCATATATATAACAACATTGTACTTCCTAGGTCTAAGCTCTCCGACAAAAATGTGGGAAAAAAAACATAATGTGTATCAAGAAATGTCGCAGTCTATAGTAGTTTTTTAAATTTCTATTTATGCAACACCCTTGCAATTACTGTGGCTAAGTTCTTTGACAATAACCTACAAGCTTCTGTGTGAGCAACATCTTTACATCTGCCGCACCTAAGTTCTTTGACCACAGCCCACATGTTTGTATGTAAACGTAATGTATTTCACGAGTGCGCTTTATAATAGTGTAATATGAAGCCATACTTGGTAAAACTGAAATATGGACCTGGAAGTGACCAAAAGTGTGTAACTAAGTGGCAAAACTACCACCACAGCATAACTGTAATAATGGTGCTTCATCTTTATGCAAGTATAGATATGTTTTCGTCAAATACTGCCTTACCACTTACAATTGTCTCACTTGTAACTGTACAGTCGCCAGCAAACGATTTTTTGTATTTATACAGTGATCTCCAAAAGTACAAACATGCACATGAATGTATAAACACCTGAACATGGGCGCAAGCCCGAAACCGGTCGTGTGAAAATAAATAACCTTTCATTGTGACTGGTAGCAGATAATTTTCTACACCCCATAAAGGAACAGTCACGGAGTTCGACAACATTCACTATGGACAAAATGTATTTATCTCACTTGCTTTATTTTCAAAATATGAGTGTCTCCCTCTGAAGTATTTTTAACCAATGATATTTCGTTCATTTTTACATTTACAACACATTAAAATTTATAAATGGTTATTCGGTGTAGCTTCAAGTTAATAAGTAAGAGGCATATCTTGCTTTCGCAGCGACAAGAAAGTTTGTTTACGCCAGAGCGAAAAAAGTCACACAAAGGTAATGTGTCCACAATTCTACTGCGCTGCGACATACTCTCCACTCTGGACTACCTCCAACGGTACAACAGGTTGATTTCCTGTTTTCTTATAATATACTGCTTTTCTTGTAGGCTTCTATCACATGGTCTCTTCCTTACACTAGCAAAACTTCTTCAGAAGGCTTTTGGCTCTGTCGAAATGATATAGGTTGTATTTCAGGTGTGGAGTTGCGAGTCACGCCTCCGACGATCTCGTATATCAGAGTAAATGTGCTGCTTCACCACAATTCGCGTACAACCGGACATTCGTCAACCATTGTAGCAGGTCGTGGAACAAGCCTTTCGTCTCCTCAAGAGCATACTCGTTTGGGACATACACGCCAGTTAATTGCGCTTTTATTCCATGAATTTTTCATGTTCCACTGATTATTCCTTCATTCACTTACCTCCAACCAATTATTCCTAGCGTCAATTTAATTTTTGTGAGTACTGATACCCTTTATTTTGCTCATTCAGCTTTTTCCATTCCACTCCGAAACGGAATATGCATTCCAGTCACGTCTAGTGCACACTCTTCTTTTTCGTTTATTTAACTGCCAGGATATCCGTTTTCAATACTTCCATTTCTTTAACTATAGTCTCAATTTTTCCCGCCAGTAGTAGATTCTATTTTCCAGAAATCAAGTATCTTCTTCTTAACAAAAGTCAATACCTTTTCATCCATAAAGCTTTTTTTCTTCGGGAAACACATCAAAGCGTGTTTTTACTGGGACGGAATGCCCACATCCTGCCGAATCTCCAAGCTGAACTACCAGAATTTGTCCTCAGGGTGTACTCCCCAAGGAAGGCAGTCTTAACTGTGGCTTATAATCCCTCCTGCCCTATGTTTCCATGTCAAGGAAGAAAAGCTCAGGATAGCGTAAAGGAAAATATTGCATCTTGTGAGTGACTCTCTATCTGGCTCCTCCGGAGGAATCCTGCAGAGCGTGGAAGACCATACCAATAGCTACACAACCGCCGATAGTACAATTTCATGGAGTGGGAAGAGACCGGCGGAGGCGGCAGAGCAGTGGGACTGCAATGGTTAACACAGAGTGTGCCGAGTTCTCATGTGCTTCCTCTATACGTCCAGAAGATACGCTAGATGGGCACCTGACAGGAATTGCGAAAGAATGTCTCCGTTAGAACTATACGAAAACAGGGCGTAAAAATGACTCGTGGCATTGAGTGAACTGCCTGTGTGCGGGCTTTGTTGAATGAGAAGGATACGAACTGCCAAACGTAGTGGGAACGTGTTGTGCCTGTTAGTAGAGCAGTGTTTACACAATGGTTCAAAAGTGGTTCAAATGGCACTGAGCACTATGGGACACAACTTCTGAGGTCATCAGTCCCCTAGAACTTAGAACTACTTTAAGCTAACTAATCTAAGGACATCACACACATCTATGCCCGAGGCAGGATTCGAATCTGCGACCGTAGCGGTCGCGCGGTTCCAAACTGTAGCGCCTAGAACCGCTCGGCCACCCCGGCCGGCTTTACACAATGGTACTTGAATTGAAAGTCATAGCGTGTTTGTGGTGCGCTCCGATTGTATTGTAACGCAGACGCCAAAGTTTACACGATTCCCAGCTAAATATCACTGCCACTTCTTTTGAAGTCCAATTCGAAAACAGTGCGCTGTTTTTGAAACTCTCCTCGGGGTTTGCTGCCAGATCCTCAAATTAGATTGATTCAATATTTTGGCGATCCATCTGTTGGCCATCTTCAAAAAAACGCTACTCGCTGCTACTGCTAAGTCCCACTGAACACATTTTTTTTTCTTTTCAGTCTTATGACTGGTTTGACGCAGCCCGCCACGAATTTCTCTCCTGTGCCAACCTCTTCATCTGCGAGTAGCACTTTCAACATACGTCTTCAATTCTATGCTCGATGCATTTCAATCTCTGTTTTCCTCTACAGTGTTTACATTCTATAGTTCACTCTAGTACCGTGGAAGCTATTGCCTGATGTCTTAACCAATGTCCTATCGTCTTGTCTCTTCTTCTTGTTAATGTTTTCCTTGTATACCTTTCCCCTCCGAATCTACGTAGAACCTCCTCATTCCTTACCATACCAGTCCACCTAATTTTCAACATTCGTCCCTAGCACCACATCGCAAATGCTTCGTTCGGTTATCTTCCGTTCCGACTTTCCCGCAGTCAGTGTTTCTCTATCCAAACGTACATTCTCAAAAATTTCTTCCTCAAATTAAAGCCCATGCCTTTTTTGCTAGTGCCAGTCTGTTTTTTATGTCCTTCGTGCTGTATCCGCAATGAATTATTTTGCCGCCTAAGTAGCACATTTCGTTAACCTCATCTACATCATGGTCACCAATGCTGATGATACGCTTCTCGCTGTTCCCCTTTCTGTTACTTCTCATTACTTTCGTCTTTCTTCGACTTATTCTCCATCGATCCTTCTGTACTCTTTAGGCTATCAGTTCCATTCATCAGATCCTGTAATTCTTCTTCTCTTTCACTAAGGACAGCAATTTCATCAGCGAACCTTATCACTGAAATCCTTTCATCTTGAATTTTAATTCCACTCCTGAACCTTTCTTTTATTTCCATCATTGCTTCTTCGATGTTTGGTTTGAACAGTAGGGAGAAAACGCTATATCCCTGTCATACCATTTTTAATCCGAGCACTTCTTTCTTACTATTCTCTCTTGGCTCTTGTACATGTTGTATATTATCCGTCTCTCCTTAAAGGTTACCCATATTTCCCTCAGAATTTCGGATATCTTGCACCATTTGACATAGACGAACGCCTTCTTAAAGTTCGATAAATCGTATGGCTTTCTTCCATTATTAACTACATCGTCAGAACTGCCTCTCTGGTGCCTTTACCTTTCCTAAAGCAAATTCGTCGTCATCTAACACACTGTCAATTTCCTTACCACTCCTCGGCAGTGTCTGTTAGCAGCTCGAATGCACGAGCTTTTATGCTCATTGAGCAATAATTCTTCCACTTGTCAGCTTGGGCATTCTTTGGATGGTGTTCTCCCGAAACTCCGATGGTATATCGCCAGACTAATACATTCAACACACCAACGTGAACAATCATCTTGTTGCTGCTTCCCGCAATGATATTGGAATGGTAACCATCCCCTCTGCCTTATTTGATCTTAAGTCTTCCAAAGCTCTTTAAATTTATGAATGTAATGCTGGATCCCTATTTCTTCTATATCTATTTCTGTTTCTTTTTCAGTCACAAGGAAATTAAAAGAATTTCTGAATGGCAACTCCTTCTACTCATTAGATGAATTTTTAGATGTAGTAAGTGGGTAATTTCCACACCCCCAACCAAAAAAATATTAATTCCATGTAATATTTTGCGTAATGTAATATCTTGTATTGACACCTTTTATTAACCTGACACGTTCCACATCATTACGAAGTGTCGTAGTCATGGTCTATGGAACAAGTAATAATCTAATCTAATCTAATACAGAATTCCACCACATGTAGGCCTTCAGTGTACTCTTTCCGTCTATCTTCTCTCTCTTCTGCATTTAACAGTGAAATTCGTATTGCACTCCTAACGTTAATAACTCTTGTTTTTAATTCACTTAAGGTTGTTTTGGCTTTCATATATGCTGAGTCAGTCCTTCCGATAATCATTTCTGTTTCGATTTCCCCACATTTTTCGTGGATCCATTTCATCTTAACTTCTCTGCACTTTCTATTTATTTCATTCTTCAGCGGCCTGAATTTCCCTGAATATTTTTGTTCTTACATCTTTCATCGATCATATAAAGTATTTCTTCTGTTACCCATGGTTTCTTCGCAGTTGCCTTATCTGTACCTATGGTTTTCCTTCCAACTTCTGTGATTTCTCTTTTTAGGGATGTCTATTCCCCTTCAACTGAAGTGCCTACTGAGCTATCCCCTATCGCAGTATCTATAGCCTTAGAGACATTCATGTATCTCTTCATTCCTTAGTGCTCCGATATCCCACTTGTTGTTCCTAATCTCTTAAACTTCAGCCTGTTCTCCATCACTGCTAAATTGAGATCTGTGTCTATATCTTCCTCTGGGTAGGCCTTACAATAGAGTATCTGATTTCGCTGTCTCTGTCTGACTGTGATGTAATCTCCCGGCCTTGTCGAAGTATATGGCCTTCTCTTGTGATTCTTGAACAGAGTATTGGCTATTTGTAGCTGAAATATGTTGCAGAACTCAGTTATTGTTTCTCCTCTGTCATTGCCACTAAAAAGCCCATATTCTCTCGTAACTCTAATCCTTCCGCTACAACTGCACTCCAGTCTCCCGTGATCATTAGACTTGCATCTCCCTTTATGTACTGAATTACCCCTTCAATATCCTCACATACTTCGTCTGTTTCTTCATCTTCAGCGTGCAACGTCGGCATGTACACCTGAATTATCGCGGTCGCTGTTGGCTTGCTGTCGATTCTGATGAGAACAATCCATCACTGAACTGTTAACACTAACGCAACCCTACTGTTCATAACCAGACCTACTCCCGTTGTACCATTTTTCTGCTGCTGTTGACATTGTCCTCTATACTCATCCGACCAGACGTCTTTGTTCCCCTTCCATTTCACTACACTGACTCGCACTACATCAAGATTGAGCCTTCACATTTCTTTTTTCAGATATTCTAGCTACTCTACCACGAACAAACTTCTGACATTCCACTCCCCGACTCGTAGAACGTTATCCCTTCGTTGGCTATTGACTCATTTTTTCATCGTCACCTCCCCTGTGGCAGTCGCGTCCCTGTGATTAGAATGAGGAACTATGCCCGAATCTTTTGCCAATGGAGATATCATCATGACACTCTGACGATTACAGGTCACATTTACGGTGGATACAAATTTTGTGTCTTTAATGCAGTGATTTCCTCTACGTTCTGCATCCACAAGCCGTTGATCATCACTGATTCTTCCGTCATAGGGACAGTTTCCCATTATAAGGGCAAGAAAGTACCCTGAACAACTGTCTGTTCCTCCGCCATTTTTGACAAGGCAGTTGGCATAATGAGGGTGTCTCCTTATGCCGGAAGCCTTTGGCGCCAATGCCGATGGCCTTTATTCAAAATTTAAGCGGTGGCGGTATTCCAACCAGGTACCAAAGGACGATTTTCTTATCACTCAAAGACGCTGCACCTAGATCACAAGTTGGTAATGGGGCTACGACGAATACGGTGCGCTTCGCGCAGGCTTTAGTAACAGAATTCTGAGAAGGCAATTCCGGTTCCAAATGAGTCAATAAACTGTCCAGCTCTTTCAACGTACGCCGTCCGTCCCATGTGACCTAACCTTGGCGTATAATGAGTAATAAAGAGTAGGTTGTATTGATAAATAATTGTTAAGAAAAGAATTCGATATGTTGCTCCATTTCCGAGTTAGTTAGCATTGAAGTTAGACATCAGACCGTTGCACGACGAATTCAAGAGTCCCGACAGATACGATAAGTGTCAGTTGTTCTCTTAGTGTATTTGATAGCGCACGAGACTGCTAGGTCTTTTGCTCGGTTGCAATCCTCACTACCGTCCCATTTTTCTATCGCTCTCTTGTTCGAGTTATGGAAACCAAGCGGAGAGCATGTTTGGCTACGCCGACCCTAGAGCGCTGCTTGAATTTTCGCACGTAGCGGCTTGATTGGCTAACTTCCATACTAATTAACTCTGAAACGGCGCACATCATCGATATTTGTCTCAACGATTGTTTCTTAGCACAACCTATCCTGCAACACCCTTACAAGGTGTTCACACTGTTTCTGACCAGCCTGTATAAGCGACGTCAGTACATTAACGGTGGCCGGCCGTAGTGGCCGAGCGGTTCTAGGCGCTTAAGTCTGGAACCGCGCGACCGCTACGATCGCAGGTTCGAATCCTGCCTCGGGCATGGATGTGTGTGATGTCCTTAGGTTAGTTAGGTTTAAGTAGTTCTAAGTTCTAGGGGTCTGATGACGTCAGCTGTTAAGTCCCATAGTGCTCAGAGCCATTAACGGTGCTCCGTGTACGGTTGGTTAGCCATTTTCTACTGTACCAGCACTCAGGTTCACTTATTTTGAATGGAAGCTCACATATGAGAAAACAAGGACTACGTAATATACTGGGTGACCCATGAAAGACGACGGAACTGACGGTTTCGTCGACTTCCACAGTATCAGCATATATCAGTATATAGCGTATTCCTTTATTTTTTTGAAAGATTATCCGACAGCGACTGCCAGTACACAAAGTACTAGTTGGTGTTTGATTTCTTGAGAACTGTATTTTGCTGGGCTGGCAGTTTCACAGACAGAACACAGATCAAAGCTTTCCGAATGGCACCGTTACAGCAGTTTGTAAAAGGTGACGCCGGCGCTAGGCAGGACAGAGTTCGCCGCAGCTGTTGCGTGAACTGGACAGCGGGAGGCGGCGCGCGTCGCGAGCCGACACAATGCGGACAGCAGGTAAAACGTTGAGCCGTCTGAATTCTGCACGGGGTGACCGTCACTCCCTCGTTCCTATCGATTTTGTCAGCGGCGATGGCGTTGTAAAGTACAGTAAAGGTCCCGGAAGGCAGGCAACAATGAGCCTTTGGCGGAAAATGCAGAGAAGACGGCTTCGGTCTGGCGATAGAAAATATACCGGTGGACACGATGCAGACTCTGCAAAAGCTGCAGGTATTTATAGCGCTGTGCTTTTGGCAGAACACGGTAGGCGAAGTGTGAGGACTATTAAGCCTGAGACCGCAACTTTGTCGTCCCAGAATACATACCTGTAGTTGGGCCCTCAAGTGGAGCTACTGCACTCGTTTTCTGTGAGGATTTGTATTACACAATAGAACTTATGGTAATTTTGACTTTCATTACGTGAGTACCTCACCTGATCACGAAATTAAATTACACTGTCACTATTCCACTACATAGGCCATAACCAGCGTTAATAAAAGATCCTTGCCCAGCAATGATACTTTACCGTCTTCATTGCGCATCAACATATCGATACAGGTTAATTATCAAAAGGTATGTAGGCCGGTGAGTAGTACACCGGAACTCTACCGAGAACGTTTCAGAAGCTATCTTCTGAGTATTCGTGTATGAGAAACCGTGACGCGTTAGTCTAGTGCTGCTTCTGTTGCTTTGCATGCATGTCCTTCTCTTTTCAGTGCTTACGAAGTTTCAGTGTTGCAAAGCGTCCATCTCTTCATTCCAGATTTTGGCAGTTTTTGTGGAACATACTGCCCGAACGGACATTATCCTATAAACCCTACAATTTTTGCTTCAGAATCATACAAAATTGAGAATAACTTCTACCCATTTTACCCAAACACTAAGAACTGTAGCGAGGTTGTAACTATGTCGCCTTTCTTCTCCAGATGATTTCTTCCCAAATCGCACCACAGAAATTTTGTTACATATCGCTAGTGACAATAAACAAATTGAACAACAAAATAAAAAAACTTAAAAATATCAAACTATGAAGAAATCACCAGCCACAGCAGCGAATCAGGAATACAAACACTTGACAAACACACTAAACCAGGAACACCTAACAAAGAATTAAGCATTGCGCATACTAACACCACTATCGGAAACGTCCATATGGTGGGGAACATTCTGAAGAAATAATGATTAAAAATACCATTCCGCACAAACAATACAGTATACAAAAATCCAAACACTAAGAACGCCTCCACAGAAAATTTCTCCGAAAATGGATTCTATCAGTTAACCTGTACTTTATACCAGTGTGGCTACGTAGGCCAAACATTCAAAAACTTCAAAAACAGATACTCTCAACAATTCATAGACTTAAAAAGTGACAGTACACAAATAAGTTGTAGATCATCTCATACGAGAAAACCGCCACCCGAATAATTTTGAGACTGAGCTAAAGCCCCAGAGAAATCAATCCTCCATCAAAAACTTACATTAGAGGAGAAATCTCACATACAAAAAGCGATGATACAGTGAAAGAAAGCCTTGATTGAGTATACAACACTGTGCCAGAAAACACTGAGTGGAACAGTCGATCAACTATACAAAGATAATTCCGCACATAAAACATAATAATCAAAAGTTTCTTGGATATCTAAAAACATCTGTTTTCTCAGTCCACTGTCCCCTACCCCACCTCTCTCTCTCTCTCTCTCTCTCTCTCTCTCTCTCTCTACCCCCCCCCCCCCACACACACACACACACACGCACACACTGCCTCATTTCACACACACCACACACGCACACGCACCACATCCCATCACATCCGTTCCCACCCTGAGGACACTCGACAATAGCTCTTACGAAGCATTCAAAATTAGCGCCACATTAAACACAAGGCAAACGATGAGCAAGTGAGCAGCGGCAACAACATAGTACCTGTCAACGAGCATGGAGGCAGAAGTGTCTGCTCTAATCACGTTTTGTAAAAGAGCGAAATTTTATAAACAACCGTGTGAAAACAGTGTACTCAATAGCAGTGAAAGAGATATCGACCAGACATACACAGTAGGACGGAAAATCGCTAGTGACAATAAACAAATTGAACAACAAAACAAAACAACTTAAAAATAACAAACTATGAAGAAATCACCAGCCACAGCAGCGAATCAGGAATACAAACACTTCATAAATACACTAAACCAGGAACACCTAACAAAGATTTAAGCATGGCACATACTAACGCCACCAACGAAAATGTCCGTAGGGTGGGGAAAATACTGAAGAAACAAGAATTACAAATACCATTCCGCACAAACAATACAGTATACAAAAATCTAAACACTAAGAACGCCTCCACAGACAATTTCTCCGAAACTGGAGTCTATCAGTTAACCTGTACTTGATGCCAGTGTGTCTACGTAGGCGAAACTTTAAAAAATTTCAAAAAGAGATACTGTGAACCCTTCATAGACTTAAACAGTGACAGTACAGAATCCAGATGTGTAGATAATCTCAGACGAGAAAAGCGCCACCCTAATAACTTTGAGACTAATGTAAGGTCCCCAGAGAAATTAATGTTCCATCAAAAACTTACGATAGAGGAGAACTGTTACATACAAAAAGCGATGATACAATGAAAGAAAGGCTTGACTGAGTATACAACACTGTGCAAGAAAACACTGAGTGGAACACTCAGCGAACTGTAAAAAGATAATTCCGCACAAAAAACATAATAATCAAAAGTTTCTTAGATATCTAAGAACATCTGTTTTCTCAGTGTCCTGCCCCCTACCCCACCCCTCTCTCTCTCTCTCTCTCTCTCTCTCTGTCTGTCTGTCTCTCTCTCTCTCTCTCTCTCTCTCTCTCTCTCTCTCCCTCTCTATCTATCTATCTGTCACTCACTCACACACACACACACAAACACACACATACACACACACTCACACACACACACACACACACACACACACACACACATGCACCACATCACATCACATCCGTTCCCATCCTGAAGACACACAACAATGGTTCTTACGAAACACTCAAAATTAGCGCCACATTAAACATAAGGCAAACGATGAGCAAGTGAGCAGCGGCAACAACATAGCACTTGTCAACCAGCATGGAGGCAGAAGTGTCTGCTCAAAGGAGCATAATTTTATAAATAACAGTGTGAAAGCAGTGTACTCAATAGCGCTAAAAGAGATGTCGATCAGAGGTACACAGTAGGACGGAAAATATAAGCATAGTGACATACATAACCTGTACCCACGAAGTAGTATTTCAGAATTCCACAAAAAAAATTCTTCACAACTACTTTGCAGACGAAATTGCTGTCAACACTACAAAAAAGGAAAAAAAAGAAACATCTTTAATAACGCAGTTTCAATAACAACTAAATTTCCAGGTGAGCAATCGAAACAAACCAAACAAAACGCACATGTTATAATTTGTATGCCCACAATTGAAAAGTGATTATAAACTGTATATTATACTTTATAGAAATAACTTTGACGCAGGTAAAATGACACATAGGTATCGAAACAAGTCTGGGTGAATAAAAAGAATTAGTTTCCTCCATAAGGTGGCTTCCAAAACAATCAAAATTTTAAATCGGAAACACAGGAAAACGTCAAGAGGAACTTCAGACAAGTAAGACGTTTGTCTCTACAGAAACTGCCATCCGAGATTTACGCTGGCCCATTTCGTAACCCCACAAGCTTTCTGTAGACTCCCTCTGTGATTGGTAAATACCAACAAGAAACAACTATCAGTTGTATGTCTGAAACACAATACTGCCAACATTTATCCTCTGTTGGCCACGAATTAGCTCACCTTTAACCTTAATTTCATTTTCAATTTGTTGAACGGGCAGTTTGTGTACTGCTGACAGATCGTTGACTATAGGAGTCATTAGAATCCTGACTTTCACAACCGTCACCCGCATGAGCCTCATATTCAGAAACGGGGTATTCAGTACCATAAGCACTTAAGGTCGGCTCTATCACAGCCTCAATTTTCTTTGCCGTGGTGGGTCTTCACGAAAGAAGTTGAAACTGTACAGCAGTCGAGCAACACAGTCTCTGGCAGCAGGGTTTCATGTAAGCCATACTGTAAAAGTAGTCAGTTGTGGATTAAATATGCTTTATTTTATGAAATCATATCCTGGCCAACACTCAAGTTTAGCGTGACAGCAAACCTCACAATGTACACTGATATCAGCTTGAGTAACAACCACCAGTCAGTTGTGAGCAGGCAGTGTTAAATGGTGTCAGCTGCAGTCCCAATGTGTCAGGTTGTCGTGTCACAAAGAGCAACACCTCTAAGTCAAGTGCTCAGGACATTCTGTAAAATGTTTATAAGAGAGGGAAAATGTGTGCAAACCTTGACTGCGCATCTGCATTCCCGAACAAGGAAACGTAGACGATTGGCGCAACTTGATTGAAATGTAGAAGACGGTCAGTTATTCTCGAGAAAAAGAATCACTTATAAGGATACTTCGTGTTATCAGTACCACACTATCATAAAACGAGCAAATTCTGAAATTCACACCGAGGGTCAACCAACATTGAAATCAAAGTGAACCACGAGTTGAACAAGATCCCGGAGGTTTCACACTGTTGTATGAACGTTCTGTGCATTGTGTTCAAGCGAAGGGAGACAATGTAGAGCACCTGAAGCATTAAAATCGCCTTCTTAGCTTCTATCCATTTTTTATTAATCCAGTCTCTAACCTTTTTGCATTGACTGAGAAATTCGGACGCATCGATACCGAGGGGCACCTACACCTCTCTAGTGTGTTACATTACAGTATGCACCCTATACCACACACCATCAGTAGTTCTGCATTCAGACCTGAATCGTCACAACGGTAAAAGTCAAAGATTAGGTAAGGAATGACTTTATATGACTTTGTTGCTCATATGGTGCGTTTCGGAATTTATCACTCCTCACATACCCCGGAGCAATTGATGCACCTAGGTGTGCCGTTTCATTTTGCATGCGAAACAAACATTCGTCGTCAGCCTGTATGTAGAACTACAGATTACTATGATAATGGTCACCTGCCTCCTGTATGAATTTACCTAACATTTGTATTAACTGTAAATTTATTTGTACTGGAAGTACGAGCAGTATAAATATTTATGGGCTGCAACCGTCTGCCCAAGTCCACATTTTTGCGTGCATTCCCGGATGTTAATTCTTCCGGTAAGCCACTGACGATGGACGGACGTACGTCAGTGGAGGTCCCGGACGCCACGATGTCCTTCAGAAGCCGCCTCTGCCCCAGCAGGCCGCACTCTGAGTTCTGCCCCCTTCCCAGCAGGCCAAACTATTCCCGGGACGCAGCCAAACCTGGACTGCGCCGTAATTAAAGCCGCACACCGCAGCCCAGCGCAGCTCACACCAGCCCGCCACAACCACAACCACAACCAGTGGCCACGGCCTGTCCGGATCTCTGCCGCAGCGGACGTTCATTTCATCCCCCACTCTCACTTGCACTGACGGAACTATTTATCTGGGAACATCGGATATGTGCCACGAGAGTTAGTAGCATTCGGACCATTGATAAAATCGCGGCTCGCAATACGTGACGTGCGAATCAGTAAATCCACTTGATAGGTGGAGGGAAGCATTTAAAATTGTTGGGCTCTTAACTGTGGTGTCGTCAGCATCCTTCCACAAAATCTATTTGTGAATGACAAGTTAGTTTTGTTAAAACAAAAGGCAAATACCATAAAACTACAGCCACAATAACAAAAAATGTAGCGTAAATTTTCCGGTAGATCTAGTCACACCGTTCTCACGTTTTAAAGGAATTAATAAAACCGTCTAGGCCAGTAAAATTGCTGTTTGATAGTGGAACTAATAGGGTGAACCGGGAACTCAGAAGCACAATAAAATTTCTGTGGAATTAGAATGGGCAGTAGTCCCAACGCCACACGAAATGTCAATAACTTTCTTGTTGTCGTTTCGTTATCTCCTAAAAATGAGGGTAAGTAGTCCCTCGGTAGACAAAAGTCTTCCCTCCTATTAGTATACAAAACACAGGACGTGGAAACATGGTGTACCGTAAGTGTGACGCCGCAAACACTGCACTACGGTGGATCTTCATGTCGCATGTGACAAGCATGTGTCATTGGGCAGTGTCCGATTCGGAGGCGAGTGAGAACTACTTCATCCCTTTGGTAAGATGGAAAGGTAGTGCGCCAATGGCGAATAGTCGACTTGATCGACTACAGCTTATTGTTGGTCACTTCCAGTCACTGCTTTTCCCATTCAACCAACACTGTGTCACCCATGACGCGTCAGGCTGTAGGACGACGTTACGTTGACCTGTGTTATTGTCCTAGCAGGTTGCTTTCGCTGCTCTGTCAGCTTCCTCATTCTCCTCGATTCCGATATATCGAGCTACTTGAGTTAATGTACAAAAGCTGTAAACTATTGACTCACTACTATGTTTGCATACAGCAGTGTCAGCCCTCCACTCCTCCTGCTATGCTGCTTTTGGAGATATGGGAAATGATGGGGAACTTACCCTACTAGGGGCCGGTTAGTAAAGCGACCACTTATTAAATGTTTGTCACACGATCGCGGTCACAGTAGCCTCTTTCTAACCCTTACAATGTTTACTATTATTTCAGTACAATTAGAGTTGTTAGGTTGATATTCTAGCCAACTGTTGCTACTGCTGGACAATTAAATGAATATCTACTGTCTTTTATCAGTCTGATTCACAATCGCGAGCACCACTGTCATCTGATGTTCTTTCTAAAGTCCTTGCATCGGTATTGCATGTGCTAAAAACCCACATAAAATCCAACGATTGACTCCTGAGCCTCCAAACAGCACTTACATGAATGAAAATCACAGCTCTACACAGTAACTGAACCTCCGAATCTCCATCCAAACTGACGTTAGCTTTGCGTGAGGGTAATGCCAAAATCTCACTGTATCGAGCGCTTATCTCGCCGTCCTGTTTATCCCCGGTGACCGGTTCTTCAAAAATTCTATTTCACATGACATTCAGTCGCATTGGCGGAAACTTGCTGACAGGCCCTTAAGGAGGCCTTTAGTATAAACTTCTATTACTATTTCTTAATCCATATATTTGGAAAAGCTAAGCTAAAGTGCTGTTTCTTACAGCTAAGCGGATTGTGTAAAAGATATATTATTCGGAATACGAGAGTCACGCCATTCTTAAGAGGATAAGTCCTCGCTATCCTCTGGTGCAATTACCTCTTGTGTATCTCTGTATCTCTTATGGAATTTAAATGAGAGCTAACTACTTGGCGCATTAATTAATTATTGCAAAAATTGTACATACATAATCTGTATTCACTTAATTAGGCTATAGTGCAGTGCGAGACTAAACGGTCCATAGCTCTGTTAAGTGTAACTCTTTTGTATTGATCATTAATTCGTTTTTAATTTAATATGTATAAGTATATTACTATGTCGACGAATGTAATATGTGCCTACACGCAACTTGGTAAGCTCTTCTGTTTCCATCGACAAACATTTCTGTATCTTATTCTACAATTCGTATTTAATTAGGTTCTGTGACGCAATTCTGAACTTCCTTATAGTAATGGAAGGCAGATGAAACAAAGAAACGGAATACCTACTTATATTTGAAGATCTACAGGAAGTTCTAAAAGTACAAGGAAGAGCAAGACGTTCACAATCCTTGGGGCTATAGTACAGAGACAGACGAATGGTTTAAATGTGCAACAACCCAGTAGGAGTATAAATGTTGAAGTTCAAGAAGGGCAAACAAATTCGTGCTAAGAAGAGTCTAAGGTCGGAGTTTGTAAAGTTTCCCAACTGTTGCTCAAGAAATATTTCAGAACATAACATAAACTTTCTGATGAGCAATAAAACTTCAAGGGGAGTTTAATAGCTGTGCTAAGGGTCGCAGATGACATTGTCTTTCTGGCCAGGTATAAGGAAGACTAAAGACGTCTAAACAGGATAGATGAGTCGACGGCAAGAAGTGTGTCTTGAGATTAAAACAAATAGAGATAGGGCAAACTGCAGGAGAAAGGAAAATAGCCAAGTGCGTAACACCAAACTTGCGAACGCCTTAGTAATGGAAATAATGAAGGAACTAGAACGTTAGATTATACAGAATCGCTGAAGTAAGTAAGACACCAGAATCAGACCGACACTAGCTATTCTCGATAAAGTAGTTCTACTAGTATAAAAGTGATCTGAGAATGCATTAATTGCTTAAGGTGTAGCACTGACGCAAACTTCCGTGCGGAAGTGACACGAAAACCGTAGAAAAGCCCAACCGAAAGAATTTCAAAGCATTTAAAAAGTGGTTCAGTCGTAGAATGTTAAAAACTAATTAGTAGTTAAACTATGAAACTAAGAGACGCGAAAAAAAATATGTGTGAGAGCAGTTCCATGCCAGACCTCTATCACAAAATGTGACAGGGTTCTGGGACATCTGCTACAGCATGAAAACGTGAGTAGAGTGGGAAAATAGTAGGGGCGCCGGAAAACTAGAATATCCACTACGTATCATAAGCGGATTTAGGGCTTACGTTCTCCATAGAGATTAAAAGATTATCACACCACAAGTAAAGATGTTTGATAGAGTCAAGCCAGCCGAAAGACTGATGTTAAAAAAATGCGTATATAAACAGATTACTGCCGATCCAATATTTCTCGAAAACGTATGAAAGCAACTGCGTAATCTGGTCTCGGCCCTCGTATACAGGTGTGCAAAAGTTAAGAACGGAAGTAACTTTCGCATGATGTGTCATGGCCACGTAATAGCTCGATGGAACTTGGACCATACACTGAAAGAACTGCGACGGTTTAGGACAAAAACTAGGGAAAGAAATAGGTAATGAGGTGCAGAGTAACAACAAAAATGGCTCTGAGCACTATGGGACTTAACTTCTGAGGTCATCAGTCCCCTAGAACTTAGTACTACTTAAATCTAAGGACATCACACACATCCATGCCGAAGCAGGATTCGAACCTGCGACCGTAGCGGTTGCGTGGTTCCAGACTGTAGCGCCTAGAACCGCTCGGCCACCCCGGCCGGCAGAGAAACAACACTTTTATTCAAGAGCAATAAATCACTGCGATTTGTGAAGGTCTCTTGGATATTTCAAAAGGCGGGATCTGTTTCTTAATAAAGTGTGTGACAACCAGAAACTGCAGTGCGCACTGTGCAACGTGCTCGCACGTTAGCCACATCGTTGGTAAGGAGGCCTGTGGTGGGGCATTCCACTTCTTCAGCAGTGCTGCTGACACCAGCGTACTCTGCAGCTTCGTAGTACTAGAGTGAGTTAGTGGTAACTCATGATACTTGCCTAAGCTCAAACGAAATGTTTATGAAACAAATTTCGTTCCCACAAGGAGCTTTACAGTGTATCGCTTATACGAACACGTTTGTGACACTGATGGGACAGGCAATCATCATAGGCCACACCATCTGCTCCTTCCGTCTCCATGATTTCTACCTCACCCTTTATGGTCGTCCCATCGAGCTCACCCCCACCCCGAGATACCTCGGCCTCACCCTCGACCATCACCTCATCTGGACCCCTCACCTCTTGACCATCCAGCAGAAATCCCATTCCTACCTCCACCTCCTGAAACTCCTGTCTGGCTGGACATGGGAATTGCATCCTTCCACCATCCTCCACACATACAAATCCCTCATCCGTCCTATCCTCTGTTATGCCAACGTTGCATGGATCTCTGCACCCACCCACTTTTACAGGGCCCTCCAAATCCTCTAACGCCATGCACTCCGCCTTGACTTCTGTATCCGCCTTCCTTCCCCCACACGGCTCCTGTACCAACTCATCCCCTTCCCCCACCTCCTCCTTTTCCTCCAACATCTCCGCATCCTTTACACTGTCTGCAGGTTTGATGCCCCCCACCCCTGGTTTCGTCCCTCCTCTCAAGCCCCCCGCCCATTGCCGCGCCTCTATCACTGTATCCCTCCCTCTCTCCACCTCCACACCCTCCATCTCCTTCATCAGGGTATTTTCAGCGCCTCCCCCTCCCGGATGACGAACTTCGCCGTGACATATACCCTTCCTTCCAACTATAACCTGGTGTCGTTCCCCCCCCCCCCCTCTCTCTGCAGGGCCCCATTTTTCCTCTCCTCTCCTTCTCCCAGGGCGGATTTTCCTCCTTCCCCCCCCCCCCCCCACAAGACCCTGCACCCCATCCTCACCTCTTTCCCTCCCACATCCCTCCCTAACTGGCCCTCTATGGCGTGCCCCCCGCCCACCTCCCCCCATCTCTTCCCCTCCCTCCCTTCTCCCTCATCTCCTTGCACCTGGCAGATCCTCAATTTTGATCATCATCAGTGTGCCACATCAGTGTTGTAGTTGGTGCTGTTTCTCCTATGCGTTGAGAGGTGTGATTTTAACTGTGTGCTGGACTTGTACTTAGTGTACTGTCAGTGATTGTTATGTGCTACATCATCAGTCGATACTTTTATGCTCCAGTCATGCTTCACCTTGTGTTCTCTTAACAGTCCCAGTGTGTGGTTTTTTGTGTGCACTGCTTTTTTTCGGTTTTTATCTCCATTTTACCGTCGCCCATTTTTTCTATTCTCTTCCATAATGTTACCCCCTTTTTATATCTATGTACACCACGTATTCTCCTTTATATTACTTTTAAATGTCTTCTATTGTATGTTGTATGTCTTTCGGATGAAGAGCAGCGCATATGCTACTGCCAGCCCACCCAGATGGGGAATTGAACAAAAAACAAAAAACAAAAAAAATTTCTGGGCGGTCGTTGGGGCAAGTGGACGTGATGCAACACGTCTTCCGAAAGCATCCCTCCCGTACCCGATGACATTAAGGCCGAATGCACCAATGAAAAGTCGCACATGCGAACGTTGATATTGACAGATTGAGTCACCAGATGCAATTACAGATTTGCGGTCAAGGTGCGTGGGATAAACACGAGAGAGCTCCCGCTGTCAAACGAAATAAGTCCAGATGTAAGTTCAGTGTGTAGCACGCAGGAATGTTGGTTTGTAGGCCCTCAACTAGTCTCCTCCTAACCAAGGTGCGGCCATCACTGGCACCGAGGCAGAACCAGCTGTCATCAAAAAGCACCAACAGGCCTGCAACCCGCCCTCCAATGAGCTCTCTTTTGACATCACCAAAGTTTAATTAAAGAGGCTGCAACATTCCCCTTCCTAATCAGCCTACTGGATTTCAATATAACTGGCTGTATTTGCATATGCCTAATGAATTTTTACAGTGATTAAGGTCATCATTATCGAAGGAAAATAATGCCAGTTATTTGGAAGAAAGTATACAACAGACTCCTCTGAAGGAAGAATCTATTCTAAACTGAAGCTAAACACTGATGATAATTTTGAAATGGGTGGAATATAGTGCACTCGCTCACGAATCGCACAGGAGAAAAAAGGTACCACGTAATATTTACTACAAAAATCACTGATAACGCAAAGAAAACATTTACCAATATTTAACAGCTGAAAAGAAGCGATAATTAAACGGTCGCCAGCTATAGAAATCAATCTCCAGAATCTTGAGAAAGGTAATGGCAAAGAAATTTAAGCAAATAATCGCTGACGTGACAACAGGTGGTTGTCACGCTTCCCCACTGCACAACAGTTCACGAGGAAATAAATGACTCGGAAAGCACCGAGTTTGCAGTTACTTGTTCTGAAACACTATATTTTGAAAATAAAATTAAATAAAGTTACTGGTTAAATGAATAACTGGCTTAATTTAAACTCTGTTATGTAAAAAAAAAAAATTACTATCAGTAACCTCAATGTAACGTAATGCAAAATTTAGAAAGAGGCAAGCAGTTTACCTTGGATTATTGAAAAATTGAACTGAATTCAGGAGTACATTAAGCAAATGAGCAATTGGTTTTGCTTTTAAAACAAAAGAATAAAATTCACACTAAGCCAGCAGCAGTCACTCGCTAAGCTAAATATAGAATAAATGAAATTGCGCACTCTTAATTTGGGCTCTATATTTATTAGTTTTGCTAGTGAAATTTTATTTTACTTTAAGTATCCTTTGTTATGCAATACAAGAATGAGCAGTTACTGAGGCACAAAATGTAGACGAACTGGTCATTAGCAAACCCACAAAACTGGCAGTAAATAGTTAATTAATGTTCATATTCTTACGACACTCGGTGATTGCATGGAAATGAAAGGGACCTTGCTTGGTAATAATGCCTGAGGACAATGACAACACACGCGCTCTATAAGTTTCAATTATTGCAAATTATTATTCAAATTATTCATATTTTGTGACAGAAATGTTCCTGGGCAATGCCAGCGTGAGTATACAATTTTTCACTTAACAGTCTTATGTTGGTGTAGTTGTGCGGACCACGAAGAATGTAGCCGACGAAAACGTTAGCTACCGTTGCTGTTGCTGCTGCTGTTGGTTGTGAACCCCGAGTCGTCTCCAGAGCCACGGATAATTATGGGACAGGGAATAGTTGGAATTTCACTTTCCTCCACTTGTCCACTCCTACCGTGCGCTCAATACTCGCGGGTTAACAAATCGGACGCATCTATAATGGGACAAGCATAGCTGCACGCCGCGGCGGCGGGAGCGCATAACAAACACTTCCACTCTCTTTCGTGACTCAAACTGCTCTGCCTCCCCTCCGCCCGCAACGCGACAGAGACTCTCCAAACGCGAAGATAAACAACGGCGCAGCTACTGACATGTTTTCGTTGCTATGGATACATTTCAATTAAGCTCCCTTGGATATTGCCCTGCAATTTACAATATTTTCATTACAATTACAAGCAATGATATACAGTCAAAAATAAATACATTAGTACATCAATTACGTATTAAATATAGTTTATGTAATACAGCCTACAGCTTCAGAATGAAAAGTACAGTGCAAGGTATCAACGGATATTAAACAGCGGAAATTTTGGATAGTGCAGAAGGTATTTTATCTGCATTTTCGGTGTTACAAGCCTTGCACCTTATACCAGAGGATCGAACTTACTAGACAAAGCTTAGTACCATCTCCCAAAAACGATTTACTCTAAGACAAATATTGGTAGATATGATATACATGTACAGACAAATAAATGCTCACAAATTCAGAAAAATTCAATGAAATTTTGAAGGGAAAGCACAAATTGAGCAAGTCAACAACGTGTTGGTCCACCTTTGGCTCTCACTCAAGCAGTTATTCGGCTTGGCAATGATTGACAGTGCTGTTGACAAATTCTGTCCAATTGGAGTCTGAAATCGTTAGATTCCCCATTTGGTTGGAGGACTCTGCTCATAATGTTTCAAACGTTATTTATATAGCGTATGGCTAATACATACACATCATGAAATTAAATTACATATACATATGTACATATTGACACACAAGAAACATAAGTTTGTCTTTACAACTGAATATCCAGTCCTTCAATCTAGCGCACTACATCTGGAGTTGCTAGCAGGAAGTCCTCTTTGGCGCCGTGATAGGCTCGAATTCTGCATTCACTGACAATGTGGTGTACAGTCTGGTATGGAGCCCCGCAGTCACAGGCTCGATCAGGCAGCTTCTTCCACTTAAAGAGAGCATCCCTGCATCGGCCATGGCCGGTACGGATTCTGTTGAGAGTAGTCCAGATCTTGCGTGGTAGGTCGAATCTACTCGGAAGTTTAACACCTGAGAAAATGTTATGCAGGTGCACATCTGTCACTGCTTCCCACCGACCTTTCCATTCTTCAAGAGGTTTGAAATTCTTAGCAACCACGTCAGCAGCATCGCACAGAGTTGGATGGTGTGATTTCAGTCTCTTGCGATTTAATAGTGGTAGGTCGCTATGCACGGGTAGGTTAGGATTCCTGGAGATCTTGTGGAATTCTCTCATAAGGGAAGTACATCTACGTAGATCAGGAGGCATTATACGGTTAACAGTGGAAGTCAATAAACTGGAGTAGAAGTGATTGCGCCAGATATTATGCACATTGTCGTATTCAGCTGGTATCAACAAGCCTTGTATGATGACTGTTCGTTCAAACAGGTGCACAATACTCACAAGGGAACCTCCCCATCGCACCCCCCCCCCCCCCCCCCTCAGATTTAGTTATAAGTTGGCACAGTGGATAGGCCTTGAGAAACTGAACACAGATCAATCGAGAAAACAGAAAGAAGTTGTGTGGAACAATGAAAAAAAAAGCAAAATATACAAACTGAGTAGTCCATGCTGAAGATAAGTAACATTAAGGACAGTGCCGGCTTAGTAGCGCTGTGGTCCTGTGGTTAGTGTGAGCAGCTATTGAATGAAAAGTCCTTGGTTCGAGTCTTCCCTCGACTGAAAATTTTAATTTTTTATTTTCAGACAATTAGCAAAGTTCAGGCACACACACACAATCAACTTCACTCTCCAAAGTTCCAGGACATGTTCAGATTTGTTTGGACATATGCAGGATTTGACGGTGTACACACGGAAAAATTTGAAAACGTTAAAAACATATGTTTTGACAGAGCACGGGGAAAACTGTGCGACTGTGAAACTGTTGCATTCATTTGTTGCAGTTTATGAGACAAACTCTTGTGATTTCATCACTTTTTTGGGAGTGATTATCACATCCACAAGAAAACCTAAATCGGGCAAGGTAGAAGAATCTTTTACCCATTCGCCAAGTTTACAAGTTAGGTGGGTCGACAACATATTCCTGTCATGTGTCGTATAGAATATATCAGACGTGTTTTCCTGTGGAGGAATCGGTTGACCTATGACCTTGCGATCGAATGTTTTCGGTTCCCATTGGAGAGGCACGTCCTTTCGTCTACTAATCGCATGGTTTTGCGGTGCGGTCGCAAAACATAGACACTAAACTTATTACAGTGAACAGAGATGTCAATGAACGAACGGACAGATCATAACTTTGCGAAAATGAAAAATTAAAATTTTCACTCGAGGAAAGACTTGCACCAAGGACCTCTCGTTCCACAGCTGCTCACGCATACCACGAGACCACGGCTCTCCTGAGGTCACACTCTCCTTGCTGTTGCATATGTTTGCCATGGACTACTCAGTTTGCATATTTTACTTATTTTTTTCATAGTTCCACACAACTTCATCCTGTTTTCTCGATTGATCTGTGTTCAGTTTTTCAAGGCCTATCCATTGTGCCAACTTATAACTAAATCTGAGAGGGGTGCGATGGGGAGGTTCCCTTGTCAGCCCAGAGCTGAAGATCGCAGGGTGGTTGCTGAAGATCCCCAGGTAGTTCCGCATAGCTTATGGAGGATGTTGTTTCGAGTCCTCAACCTTTGAGCTAAGTTAAGAAGGTGTTGTTTGAAGCATAGTGTACGATCCAGGATGGCACCAAGATATTTTGGGTTCCAATTACGATGAAGAACTCTGCCTCTGAAACTTACTTCCAGTTTTACGTTCGCCAACCGGTTATTTAGATGGAAGCAACACACATCTGTTTTACTCACACGGGATTGGAGTCACCAGATTTTGAAGTAATTATCTAATGCAGACAGGTCATTGGCTAGAATCTCTTCTGTTGTCTTCATTTCCTGGTGTTTTACGGCTAGAGCCAGGTCATCGGCATAGCAGTATTTTCTGGACGAAGTGAGAGGTAGATCAGATAGATATAGATTGAACAGTATGGGTGAGAGAGCTGATCCTTGAGGCAATCCGTTGTTCAGCTTCCTCTCCTTACTTATGTTGCTTCCAGTGATTACCTGGAACTTCTGATCACTTAGCATGCCGTTAATCAGTCGAGCCATTGTTCTGCAGGGTATGATGCGGAAAATTTGTAGATAAGGCCTTCCCTCCACACAGTGTCGAAGGCGGTAGTTAGATCAACCAATGCCACAGATGTTTTCTGCTTCATTTGGTATCCTGACTCTATGAAGGATGTGAGAGACAATACTTGGTCGCAGCAGCTACGCCCTGGTCTGAATCCTGCCTGATCAGCTGGAACGTTCTCTAGGATAGCGCTATTTATTCTGTTATATATCAGCCTTTCAAAATGCTTGTAGTAGCAGCTAAGTAGGACAATGGGGCAATAGTTTTCTACCTTGTTGCTGGGTTTGCCAGGTTTCAGAACAGATATTGTCTTCGCCTTTTAAAACTCCAATGGAAGTTGACCAGTCAGCAGGATGTCAGTGAAGATTTCTGCCAGCTATTTCTTAGCTTTTCGTCCCATATGGATCAGGAATTCTGGATGGATACCCTCCAATCCAGGCGCCTTAAGAAGTTTGAGGTCCTTCAGTCCAGAGTCAGCGTCTGAAACTGTGAAGGGATGGGTGCCTCCTGGGTGGTGTTAATTGAGCATCAGTGATTAAAGGCAGCCAGACTATCCATAGTACCTCCTGGCAATGACATATCAACTAAACAGCAGAAACAGTTTTTTTTCAGAGCTCATTAACAAGAAACATTGGACCAACTATCAGACTCCTTTCAAACGTTGTCACCTGGGGAGAGATGGGCGACATTAGTCGCCAACGTATGATTTGGCAAACACGGTGACGAGCAGTAGAAACTCTCGCCTTGTGCGGGCGGGCATTACGTGCTAAAATGTAAGCCCAGGATGGCTTGCACGAAGGGCAACAAAGTGTGGCGCAGAATATCGTAGACTTGCCGCTGTGCTGTAAGGGTGCGGCGGATGACAACCAAATGGGTCCAGTTAAGAAAAGAAATGATCTCCAGACGTTCCACTGAGCGAGGTGGCGCAGAGGTTAGCACACTGGACTCGCATTCGGGAGGACGACGGTTCAATCCCGTCTCCAGCCATCCTGATTTAGGTTTCCCGTGATTTCCCTAAATCGTTTCAGGCAAATGCCGGGATGGTTGCTTTGAAAGGGCACGGCCGATTTCCTTCCTAATCCTTCCCTAACCCGAGCTTGCGCTCCGTCTCTAATGACCTCGTTGTCGACGGGACGTTAGACACTAACCACCACCACCCAGACCTTCACTGCTGGTTGTCAACCCGCATGGCGTGCGACAGTTATGATGGTGTCTCATTACTGGCCGTGTCACACCTTCACTGATCTTGGGCCTCTGTCTCACAACTGAAGATTGTCCTACTCGAGTGAATGTGATTCCATGCCGAAGAACTGTCTGGAGACAGCCGAGGCAGTGGTAGGTCTGTCGACCGGCATACGCCCCGACATCCATGAGTGATGGTCTGGAGTAAGATTTCTTTCGATAGCAGAACCCCTCTCGTTGCCATCCGCAGCCCATTTACAGCACAGCGATACATCGACGATATTGTACGACCCATTTTGCCGACGATCGTGGCAAGCAGTCCTGGGCTTATAGTTCAGCAATTCGATGCCCGCCTGCACACTGCCAGAGTTTCTACCTTTTGTCTTATTGCTTACCAAACCTAATCCTTAGCCAGTCGGTTAACCGGATCTCTTCTCAATATCGAACGTCTGGAGTATTGTGGACAGGGCCTACAACCAGTTCGGCATTTTGACGATCTAACGAGCCGACGGCACATAATTTGGCTCGATGTCCCTCAGGACGACATCCAAAAACTCTGTCAATCAATGCCAAGTCCGATAACTACTTTGATAAGGATCAGAGGTGGACCAACGCGTTACTGACGTTCAGTTTGTGAAGCTCTTTCTCTTGAATAAGTTATCCACTCATTTTTAATAATTAGTTTGTCTGAAGTTGTACACGTCATCTACCAATTTCCGTCCCATTTGAATCATTCATTCGTGGTGCGTCATTTTCTCTTAATACAGACAACATGTGCAGATTAATTAACCAATTTACGCTGCTTGTCTGTGACACTCTGTGAACTTTCCCTGAAGCTACATCCTATACCAAAAGCGCAGAATATTTTAATGACGTCACAATGATCCCCAAAAATGGGCAAGATTTTACTCGTAATCTTACCATCTCCCTTCCTGACTGTCGAGAATTTCTTGATAAAACCCTGGTCTCTGGTTTTTATCCTCTTGGGTCTTCTACCCTGGTTACAGCTTTATGTCTCTCTATGATGAACAGCTAATATGTTGGCCTTTGCTGCATGCCAGTTTTCCTCCATACTGGCACGATAATTCTTCTCAGAGAAAATCATCCACTCTCCGTAACTTGGACTACTTCGAATTAGTTAAGTAAGACAACATTAATTTAGCCGAGGATGTCCTTTGCCTCTCCTGATCAGCAGTATAAAACGCTTTACTTAGTCACGGAATGGACTGGTCCCATCCTGTTTGATCTTAAAGGTGGTATAGAATCAAGGCAGCCGTGAGATTACGATATCCCTCTCTCTCGTCTTTCTGAACTTTGACTTTGGTTGGGTTGGGGATGTTTTTGGGGAAGGAGGCCAGACATGGAGGTCATCGGTCTCATCGGATTAGGGAAGGACAGGGAAGGAAGTCGACCGTGCCCTTTCAAAGGAACCATCCCGGCATTTGCCTGGAGTGGTTTGGGGAAATCACGGAAAACCTAAACCCGGATGGCTGGACGCGGAATTGAACAGTCGTCCTCCCGAATGCGAGTCCAGTGTGCAAGCCACTGCGCGACCTCGCTCGGTCGATATGCCCTCTCCACAAAGTGAGGTTGTCGATAATAGGATGTGGTTGTTACTTAAATAATGGCATATGCCTTTTCACTTACTAGAACTTTGGGGTGCACAAAGCTCGCAAAAATGTTTCCTGAGCGTATCACACTAACATCCGCCGTCATCTCAGAGTAGGAATTAACTAGACAAACGCCGGGCGGAGTGGCTGAGCGGTTCTAGGCGCTGCAGTCTGGAACCGCGCTACCGCTACGGTCGCAGGTTCGAATCCTGACTCGGGCATGGATGTGTGTGATGTCCTTAGGATAGTTAGGTTTAAGAAGTTCTACGTTCTACGGGACTGATGTCCTCAGATATTAAGTCCCATAGCGCTCAGAGCCATTTGAAATTATTTGAACTAGACAAACGTTGAAAACCCATCGATTACCACAAACAAATACTTATTTCCATCCTTTGATCTAGGAAGAGGACCCAAACAGTCTACAAACAATCAACCATAGAGACTATTCGGTATGAACCAAATCTGTGGTTTATCAGCACTCACCTTACTCTTTCCACAACACTTTGCATTGCCCCACTAACCTTCTGATATCTACATCCATTCTTTTGGTGTAAAATACTACCTTATTTTCATCCTAGACTTGTATACGTCTAAATGTGCACCTATGAAAGTCTCGTGATAGTACTTAAACACCTGCTTAGGCAGTACTACTTCCTTTCTATTATCATTCTCTTTTTGGTAACACAGTATACAATTTTTTTAAAGTACCTATTTATGTCTTGTTTATTTTCTAGGTATTGTTTACTAGCATTTAATTGAGTATTCTGATCCTGGCACGAATCCAGGTCCTTACATAGTTCTGGTAAATTCACCTATACATTATTCGCCATTACTTCTTCAACTTCCTGTGCTTTTCTCCTATTCTCTTTTTCCTGATTTGATCTCGTCGCTTGTGGAACATAAGACTCAAACAGTTGGCAATAATATTTTATGTTCTTTGACCTCAAATACGAGAGCAGAAAAATTTACCACCCACCGAGAAATTTTTCTGCTTTTACGCGGGCTAGCGAACACTCAACTTAGTGCTTGGTTGTCAGTTTCCAACGAAAAACTTTTGTGCTTCAGACAGAAAACGGAACTTTTCTACAGCGAATAATGCCGCTAGTGCTGCTACGAGTAATTCATATACTGAAAAGCGAGTTTGTAAGTACGAAGATTCTTTGTAAGTGGGTGCTATTGGTCTACGCTCAACATTCTCCTCTTGCGAAAAGATGGCCATCGCTCCCATCGCGAATGCATCAGTCTGACATTAAACTGTTTTCAAATCAGGTACAGCCGACACCAGAGCGTTCATCAACCCATCTTTCAACCCTTCAGAAGCAGCTTGCTGTGAATCGGTCCAGCGGAATTTCTCGCCTTTCCTCCTCAGTTCGTTAAGGGGTACTGCTAACTGTGCAAAGTTCGTTACGAACTTCTCAAGAAATTGATAATTCCAATAAATTTAGTTACACCTTTAACCGTATCTGGCCGAGGAAACACATAATCAGCACAGATTCTTTCTTGATCAACCTCTGCCCCGTATTCTGGTATGATATGTCCCAAGATCGAGATGCGGGAACGAGCTAAACTAACTTTTGGTGGTGTCACACATTATTAGATGTACATTATTCTTACAATAATGAGAAGTCGCATAGTGATGTTGCATCAAATAAAACGTGGCACGGAACATCGGAATATTATTTGTAATATATTGATATTATCTGCCACGTTTTATTTGATGCAACATCACTATGTGACTTCTCATTATTGTAAGAATAATGTACATCTAATAATGTTACAACATACTTTCTAACATTGAAATAGTGTACACAGTGGTTTTATGAAATCGCGTATGTTGAAGCCAACTTCATTTGTGACGTTTGTTTTATTAACTTTCACATCGAGTATGTTTTCTGCCTACCACCGGTTTTGAACAAGTATTTTTGCCAACATATCGAGGGAAGGTTGAAGTCCCCACCAACTATAACCGTATGAGTGGGGTATTTAAAGTGCAGTCAGCTGCAGCTGGTGGCACATATCGGCACTAATGACGTGTGTCGCTTTGGATCTGAGGAAATTCTCTCTGGATTCCAGCGGCTATCTGATTTGGTGAAGGCTGCCGGTCTTGCTTACGAGATGAAGGCAGAGCTCACCATCTGCAGCATCGTTGACAGAACCGACTGCGGACCTTTGGTGCAGAGCCGGGTGGAGGGTCTGAATCAGAAGCTCAGACGGTTTTGCGACCGTGTTGGCCGCAGATTCCTCGACTTGCGCCATAGGGTGGTGGGGTTTCGGGTTCCGCTGATAAGGTCAGGAGTTCACTATACTCAGCCGGCAGCTACACGAATAGCGGAGGCTGTGTGGCGTGGACTGGGTGGTTTTTTTAGGTTAGAAGGCCTTCGGAAAATACGGGGTGGGCTGCAATCTCAAAGGGTGCATGGCAAATACAGGACGTACTTGGACCAAGGATTAGTCGGAATTGTAGTTGTAAATTGCTGTAGTTGTGCTGGGAAAGTCCCTGAGCTTCAAGCGCTAATAGAAAGCACGGAAGCTGAAATCGTTATAGGTACAGAAAACTGGCTAAAGCCTGAAATAAGTTCTGCAGAAATTTTTACGAAGTCTCAGACGGTGTTCAGGAAAGATAGATTAGGCAGAATTGGTGGTGGAGTATTTGTGTCTGTCAGTAGTGGTTTATCTTGTAGTAAAGTCGAAGTAGATACTCCGTGCGAATTGGTATGGGTGGAGGTTATACTTAACAGCCGAACTATGTTAATAATTGGCTCCTTCTATCGACACCCAGATTCCGATGATTTAGTTGCTGAACAGTTCAGAGAAAATTTGAGTCTCCTAACTAATAAATACCCCACTCATACGGTTATAGTTGGTGGGGACTTCTACCTTCCCTCGATATGTCGGCAAAAAAACTTGTTCAAAACCGGTGGTAGCCAGAAAACATCTTCCGAGATTCCTAAATGCTGTCTCCGAAAATTATTTTGAGCAGTTAGTCCACGAACCCACGCGAATTGTAAATGGTTGCGAAAACACACTTGACCTCTTAGCCACAAACAATCCAGAGCTAATAGAGAGCATCATGACTGATACAGGGATCAGTGATCACAAGGTCGTTGTAGCTAGGCTCAATACCGTTTCTTCCAAATCCACCAGAAACAAACGCAAAATAATTTTATTTAAAAAAGCGGATAAAGTGTCTCTAGAAGCCTTCGTAAGAGACAATCTCCATTCCTTCCGAACTGACAATGCAAATGTAGACGAGATGTGGCTCAAATCCAAAGATGTAGTAGCAACAGCAATTGAGAGATTCATACCTCATAAATTGGTAAGAGATGGAACTGATCCCCCATGGTACACAAAACAGGTCCGAACGCTGTTGCAGAGGCAACGGAAAAAGCATGAGAAGTTCAGAAGAACGCGAAATCCCGAAGATTGGCTAAAATTTACAGACGCGCGAAATTTGGCACGGACTTCAATGCGAGATGCCTTTAATAGGTTCCACAACGAAACATTGTCTTGAAATTTGGTAGAAAATCTGAAGAAATTCTGGTCGTATGTAAAGTACACAAGCGGCAAGACGCAGCCGATACCTTCGCTGCGCAGTGTCGATGGTACTGTTACCGACGACTGTGCCGCTAAAGCGGAGTTATTGAACGCAGTTTCCCGAAATTCCTTCACCAGGGAAGACGAATGGAATATTCCAGAATTTGAAACACGAACAGCTGCCAGCATGAGTTTCTTAGAAGTAGATACCTTAGGGGTTGCGAAGCAACTCAAATCGCTTGATACGGGCAAGTCTTCAGGTCCAGATTGTATACCGATTAGGTTCCTTTCAGATTACGCTGATACAATAGCTCCCTACTTAGCAATCATATACAACCGCTCGCTGACCGATGGATCTGTACCTACAGATTGGAAAATTGCGCAGGTCACACCAGTGTTTAAGAAGGGTGGCAGGAGTAATCCATCGAACTACAGAACTATATCATTGACGTCGGTTTGCAGTAGGGTTTTGGAGCATATACTGTATTCAAACATTATGAATCACCTCGAAGGGAACGATCTATTGATACGTAATCAGCATGGATTCAGAAAGCATCGTTCTTGTGCAACGCAGCTAGCTCTTTATTCGCACGAAGTAATGGGCGCTATCGACAGGGGATCTCAAGTTGATTCCGTATTTATAGATTTCCGGAAAGCTTTTGATACCGTTCCTCACAAGCGACTTCTAATCAAGCTGCGGGCCTATGGGGTATCGTCTCAGTTGTGCGACTGGATGCGTGATTTCCTGTCAGGAAGGTCGCAGTTCGTAGTAATAGACGGCAAATCATCGAGTAAAATTGAAGTGATGTCAGGTGTTCCCCAGGGAAGCGCCCTGGGTCCTCTGCTGTTCCTGATCTAAATAAATGTCCTGGGCGACAATCTGAGCAGTTCTCTTAGGTGGTTCGCAGATGATGCTGTAATTTACCGTCTAGTAAGGTCATCCGAAGACCAGTATCAGTTGCAAAGCGATTTAGAAAAGATTGCTGTATAGTGTGGCAGGTGGCAGTTGACGCTAAATAACGAAAAGTGTGAGGAGATCCACATGAGTTCCATACTCGGGGAGTAGAATGGCCTGCCTTTTCCCCAGACTTAAATCCTATGGAGCACGAATGTGATGCATTGGGCACGATTACGTGCAGCTGGGACCTTGCAATAGCTGCCTTCGGGAACCATATCCCGACTTTTACAATGTTGCCAAAGGTTGCGTTTCATTTGTAGGACACTTAGAAGATGCAACAAGTCCACTAAAGAGACAGCTTACAATACACTCGTTCGTCCTCTGTTAGAATATTGCTGCGCCGTGTGGGATCCTTATCAGGTGGCATTGACGGAGGACATCGAAAGGGTGCAAAAAAGGGCAGCTCGTTTTGTATTATCACGTAATAGGGGAGAGAGTGTGGCAGATATGATACGCGAGTTGGGATGGAAGTCATTAAAGGAAAGACGTTTTTCATCGCGGCGAGATCTATTTACGAAATTTCAGTCACCAACTTTCTCTTCGGAATGCGAAAATATTTTGTTGAGCACAACCTACATAGGTAGGAATGATCATCAAATTAAAATAAGAGAAATCAGAGCTCGAACAGAAAGGTTTAGATGTTCGTTTTTCCTGCGCGCTGTTCGGGAGTGGAATGGTAGAGAGATAGTATGATTGTGGTTCGATAAACCCTCTGCTAAGCACTTAAATGTGAATTGCAGAGTAATCATGTAGATGTAGATGTAGATGAGAATGACAGCGTAGATCTGTCGAAACCGTTCATAGTATTAAAAACGGTTTGTTAGTGATCTTGACAAACTTGATTCTTCAAGAATAATATATCTTCTGTCTTCATTGTTCGGAAGTCATCCGAAAGTGCTGCCAGACTCTGGTTCTAACGTTAGATCCCCTCTAGTACCAAATTAATTCAGAATGTCTACTTTCAATGAATCCCTTCTTCTAGCCAAGCTGAGCCGTGAATTTTGTTTTCCCACAATTCAGTTACGTACCTGCTCACTAATTACGCTATATAATCGCGCAATTTTCAGCATTCTTCTGCAGCAACACATTTCAAAAGCTTCTATTCACGTCTTGTCTGAGCTGTTCATCAACCACATTTCATTTACGTACAAGTCTCTACAGTCGTAACAAAGGCTCCAGAAAAGATTTCCTAACACTTAAATTTATGTTAGGCTGGCTGTTACCCGCGGCTGCGATCCACATTTCTTGATGAGTGATGGTGAAGAAGTAGTATATCGTTGCATGGAAGTTCCGGCAGCTCTCAGATTTCTCTGAGATTGGGTCCGAGTAACTTTCGTAGCTCGAGCTCTCTTAGAATTGTGCACTGTATCTGACTTCGGTTTGCGAGACATTTCGTGAAATAAATAGTATTAATAGTATGTTAAGGCTTTCCCTATATAATAGCCTAAAAAACGATTCTCGGGCATTGCACCGGATTTTGTTATTGTATCAACACTACATTTCACCGTAAAAACTATCCAGCTTTGCCAGGTGGTTTAGCAGTTGTTTTCAGAAACCGCACGCGCAAATAAACATTGTGTGGGGCGGCGGGTGGCTATTTATTGTTGTTATTCAATAAAAATGTTTTGTTTGTAGAAAAGATGCATTCCTTGCCATTTTAACCAGATGTGGGGCGGCGAGTGGAATTAATTGTTATATAAATGTTTGAATGTAGAAACCAGTCCTATTATTTATGCTGTCTTTTGCCGCTTTCAACACTGGCTCTCTAACTACAATTTTGGCAACCAGAAAGTGATTAGCAAAACGTGAAGCCTGTAATTAGAATTCCTAGTGCCCACTTCACCTGAGAAATACACTCATAGCTACAATTATAGCTCTGCGAAATTAGGAGATTGTCTGGGATTCATAATCAAAAACGATTTTGATTAAAAATAGTTCAATATATTCTGAAAGTCACAGATGAAAAAAAAGAAGAATCCACACAATCTGACTAACAAAGCAGTTCAGAGTCTAATGCGCTGATGCAACTATAACTGTCCAAATTAAATGTTCAAGTGAATGCTCGCCATAATTTGATGATAATGTTCATCAAACGCCACGCTAAATAATGGTAGAGTGTCTGTACCGCAACGGCACGTGAAGATACGACATACGCAAACTGAAGATAGATAATTAAAGTCATCCCAGAATTAACACTTCTCTCAAAAATGATTTCATGGTTACGCGTATCCCTAGTAACTTAATACGGCATCCGAGGCTGTTTATAGCAATGATACCGACGCGACGCGACTCCCGACACAGATGTTGTGCTATTCGGCGTCTGGAGAGAACTGGGGCTTTGCTTCCTCGCGCAGAGTTCTTATATATAAAGCCGCGGTGCGGACGGCTAAGGGAACGCCTGATCAAATCGGCTCTCCCGACTAGCCGCTGGGCTAGTAATGCACCACATTAAGTTATTGATAAAATCATAGCTCCTTTTGCTGTTGGCCGATGAAGCTCTCAATTTAAATGTGCATTCAACACACAGGTAAGTAATCATAATAAAAGTTTGACATGGCTAAGTTAAATATTTTTGGCGAGAGAATTAATTTAATTTCACTGCACGCAGTAGACGAGCTCTGAACTTGTCCTTTGGAGACACGCTATCGCTATAGTTTTATAGTTGTTCAAATGAAACTTCTCACATCTTTATGGTTATAGCGGATTCCATTCTACTTAAATATAAACATCCTAGCCTTATTTATTAGCCTACTTAATCTATCTTGCTTCCATAATTTTTAAGACAAAAACCAGAAAATCATGAATTTCAACTAAAATCTTAATTTGTGAGATCCAGAAGACTATTTCTATTAAATAATTATGAAAAAGGAATCTAAATATAAATTTTTAAGTCTCTAGCTCTTTTCTGTTGCGCGAATGAGTTTTACAGAAAAACGTCCAAATTTCGAAAATGGTTAAAGTTATCGAACTGATATTTAACACATATTGATTTAGTATTACTCCTGACATGGCAGAAACGTTTCAGGTTATTCACTTGATTTTTAAAGTATTGCGCAACATTTATGACGTCAGAGCTAGTTACAGTGGACTAGGCTGGCACACAATGGTAAGACTGATGTGAATTTATTACGGCGTGAGTAGGCTGCTTCCCTACAATTGGATGCACACTGTCATTGAGTCCATGCATATATATATATATATATATATATATATATATATATATATATATATATATATATATATAGGAGATTGGCAAAATAACGTGAACAGTGGTTGTAATGGTATGATTGTGTTTAACGGTCAACATCGCAGGTAAGGCACGTGTCGCGCTGGCTGTGCATGTTCAATACGGACTAGGCATCAGTGCAGGTTGTTTACGAGTAGTGCACATTTCGTATCTGCATTCAGAGGCCGAGGTCGACGTGCAATGAAAGACCTAACATAGTTCCAAAGAGGGCAGACTGTGGGGGCCCCGATTAGCTGGAGTATCAGTAACCAAGACAGCCAACTTGTTGAATGTTTCACTAGCAACTGTTCCAACAGTCGTAACAGCCTACACAAAATGTGGAAAGACATCATAGTTTAAACGTAATAGTGGGCGCAAATCAAAACTAAATGACAGAGATCGTCGTACGTTAACACGAACTGTGTCGAAACAACACAAAACTATGGTGGTTAAAGTGACTTCAGAGCTCTATAGTTCTTCGACACCCAGTATCTATCGACACTGTCCGCCGAGAACTCCATAAAGCGAATCTTCATGGACGAGCTGCCATACTAGTGAAAACAACCAACGCAAAGAAGCATAAAACGTGATCTCAAGAGCATAAATTTTGGACGGCTGGTCAGTGGAAACACGTTATATGATGTGACGAGCCAACGTTTTCGTTATTTCTAACAATGGGCCAGGTTTATGTCTGGAGCACTTCAAAAGAAGTCTACAGTCCTGATTGCTTGATTCCAACGGTTACAAATGGACGTCGAAGTGTCATTGTGTGGACAGACATATCATGTTATTCTGCTGGTCCCATCATTACTCTCAAAGGTCATGTTACAGTCAACGCTTATGTGTCCCACAGGGTTCAATTTTAGGTCCTCTGCTGTTCCTTATTTATGTGAATGACTTCCCACTTAACATTCAGCAAGCATAACTAGTGCTTTTAGCACATCGTACGAGTGTTATAATAAATCCCATTCCAGAAAACGCAGCTGAAATAGTGTTAAAAATGTCTTTCAAAAATTATTAAGTGGTTCTCAGAAAGTGGACTCCTGCTTAATTTTGAAAAAAACTCGCTATATCCAGTTTGTACACCGAATAGAGTCATGCTGACAATTTATGTAGCATATGAACAGGGCTCAGTTAACAGGGGAGATTTCTCCAAATTTTTGGGTGTTCACATTGATGACAACTGGTACTGGAAGAAGCATATTACTGAGCTTCTCAAACAACTAACTTCATCTTCTTTCGCTCTTCCTATAAGCTCTAGTCTTGGTAATAAACAGATCAGTCTCCTAACGTACTCTGCATATTTACACTCAATAGTGTCTTATGGAATAGTTTTCTGGGGTAACTCACCACTTAGACATAAAGTATTGATTGCACAAAAGAGAGCACTGAGAATAATTAGTGGTGTTCACCCAAGGACATCATGTAGGAACCTTTTCAAGGAGATAGGTATTTTAACTGCACGATCAGTGTACATATATTCGCTAAAGAAATTCGTTACAAATAATCCATCTCAGTTCGTGAAGAACAGTGATGTTCATACATACAACACTAGACGAAAAAAGACCTTTACTATCCGTTGTTGAAGCTCTCAGTTGCTCAAAAAGGAGTACATTATTCATCAACAAAAATCTTTGATCATTTGCCCAACAACATAAAGCGTCTGGCAGGTAGTAGATCAAGTTTTAAATCTAGCTTAAAATCATTTCTTTAGGACAACTCCTTCTACTCCATGGACAAGTTTCTGTTTCAGAAATGGCAAAAACAAACAAAAAAAAAAACTAAAAAAGTAGCTTTAAATGTAGTTGAATGTGTAGAGCTAAAATTTTCAGTAATATTAATATTGGCACTATTAATGTCTGTATATATATCTTGTAATCTTACTTGTTCCACATCATATCAGTAAAATAATCGGGAAAATGATCTACAGAACATGACATAACTAAAACTAATAAAACTGAACAGTTTAGGTGGTCAGGTGCAACCCATGATTCAAACGTTGTTCCCCAACAGTGATGCCATATTTCAGGACGATAATGCACTCAGTTACACAGCCAGGACGGTACAATAGTGGTATGAGAAGCATGCAACTGAACTGCAGCGTCTTCCCTGCCCAGCGGAGTCCCCGGGCCTGAACATTATCGGATCCTTGTGGGTGGTATTGAAGTGCAGACTGCGGAGCAGATTTCCGCCTTCCTCGTCACTACATGAGTTCGAGGAGGTACTGATCCGAGAGTGTGTGACGTCCTCTGGCAAGACATTCACAAAATCGTTGTAATATCTGTGAAAAAGGAAACATTTTATCTGTATTATTATTATTATCATTTCATTTCTGTATGAAGGGTCGTCGGTTATGTAGATCCTGTAAAAAAAGAAATAACATTTTTTTCATTTTTATGTTTGTGCAATAATTATGTATCTATATATTGCAAATAACGTCTGTGGTCGGCGAGTGTAGAAATCAAAGCAGACAATGATAATTAAAAAGATAACAAAGATGCATATTAAATTGACTATAAATAGTGGAGGTTGAAACATTACTCTCCCTGTCTTCTTTTAGCCGTTAAGATTGTAAGAGCCTGTAACGCTTTGTTGAATACTTGGTTAGCTTTCTTTTGTTCCTTGTTCGAGAAAGACGCCATTGAAGGCTTACGGATGAAAAAGCTGTTTTCAGCATATTTAGAATTTTTCATGACGCGGAACTGCGCAGAGATTGCGGGATTAAATTGAATGAAAGCAGTTTTCCCGCAACTAATCGGGCAGGTAACGATACATTAAAATTATTTCTTTCAGCTTCCCGGAGACCTCAGAGGTGGATGGTCGATTTTAGTATGTCATATTTAGGTGGACATGGGCAACTGCTAATACAATATCAGTGACATAAATAATTTAAGTGAATGAGAGGAATAAAATTTTATTTGTGTGACATCAAAGATTGCTGTTATGAAACCTGTTCTGGCTAATAATACAGAAACCAAATTTCACTTTTAGTTTCATGCTCTCGTGTTAGTCGTGGCAATCAATAGTGTTCATATATTTTAAAAAATCCGTTGCAGCGTTTACGTTTAGCGAACATTGCATACTGTAACTTCTGTACGAATAATAAGAGTAATTTTCAGTTCATTTCAGAGATGAAAGTAGCGAAGAACACGTTTAATTTCATAATTAGTTACAGTAATGACATCGTGTTCCATTTCTAACAAGCCGGATCAGGGTTATATAAAAACAGTTTGCAAATTAAAGATCATACGTGCACAGCAGGAAATCTTTTATTTTTGTGCGAATCCCCACGTAATAGATCAAGGTGCACAAAGTTAAAATATTTCCGACTGCAGAAACAAATAGTGAGAATCGCATTTTATCTGTTGTGCTCACACAATAAGCAATATACAGTTCATTAAAATATTATGCCATATAAACTGCATACAAAGTGAAAAGCGCAGTGTGGATTATGCGACAAGTGGCATAACATTCCACGGGATGCAATCAAAACTTACACATAATTTCAAACCCTTTCCAGGCTTTTCGTCGGTGATGGCCACACGAAATGATAAAAGGAAAATATTTATCGCTTACTACATTTCCATTATAAGAGTCGACGGGCATGAAAGGGAAGCAGTGGTTGGGAAGGGAGTGAGACAGGGTTGTAGCCTCTCCCCGATGCTATTCAATCTGTATATTGAGCCAGCAGTAAAGGAAATAAAAGAAAAATTCGGAGTACGTATTAAAATCCATGGAGAACAAATAAAAACTTTGAGGTTCGCCGATGACATTGTAATTCTGTCAGAGACAGCAAAGGACTTGGAAGAGCAGTTGAACGGAGTGGACAGTGTCTTGAAAGGAGGATATAAGATGAACATCAACAAAAGCAAAAACGAGGATAATGGAATGTAGTCGAATTAAATCGGGTGATGCTGAGGGAATTAGACTAGGAAATGAGAGACTTAAAGTAGTAAAGGTATTTTGCTATTTGGGGAGCAAAATAACTGATGATGGTCGAAGTAGAGAGGATATAAAATGTAAACTGGCAATGACAAGGAAAGCGTTCCTGAAGAAGAAAAATCTGTTAACATTGAGTATAGATTTAAATGTCAGAAAGTCGTTTCTGAAAGTATTTGTATGGAGTGTAGCCATGTATGGAAGTGAAACATGGGCGATAAATAATTTGGACAAGAAGAGAATAGAAGCTTTCGAAATGTTGTGCTACAGAAGAATGCTGAAGATTAGATGGGTAGATCACATAACTAATGAGGAGTTTGTGGCACAACTTGACAAGAAGAAGGGACCGGTTGGTAGGAGATGTTCTGAGGAATCAAGGGCTCATAAATTTAGTATTGGAGGGCAGCGTGGAGGGTAAAAATCGTAGGGGGAGACCAAGAGATGAATACACTAAGCAGATTCAGAAGGATGTAGGCTGCAGTAGGTACTGGGAGATGAAGAAGCTTGCACAGGATAGAGTAGCGTGGAGAGCCGCATCAAATCAGTCTCAGGACTGAAGACCACAACAACAAGAGCAACCCATTTCCGTTGCTCATGCAGTAAAACTGCCGGATGAAGCATTACATTTTAATTTATTACTTCGTTCCTACTAATTCAAAAAAATTTTCGCAGACAGTATCCTCATCTGCTACTGAATGTACCTACAAGGATATATAATTGTACGATAACATAGGGGATACGGCTTGAAATAATGAGATGTGTGAAAAACAGCAGCATCGTAAATGATGTTTTTATTTATTACTTCCTTTGCTATTAACTCTATCCACAACACACTACAGAGACAGTAGCTACATATACCGTACTGAGCTGCGTGAAAACGAAACTGCAAGGCGGAATTCGCTAGAGATACCGTACAGGTGAAATACACGTACAGATATATTTAGCATCTGCATACACGGACAAAGCCAAGGGTTAAAAGTTCATCCTAAACCCTTGGAACGATATCAGACTAATTGGGTAAACATTAAATACAATCCGGAAAGAAATACTGTGCGGCTGATAACCAGCAGCCTCCTATTAGGATGAGCGCGATAACGTGAGGAGAGAAGGGGTAGGACTAAATCGATGGAGAGAGTGAGAAACGAGGAGATCAACTAACATAAGATTGCAATAAATACGTGCCCGGCCAACCACTGGTACTCAGTAATTTACAGATACCGTGTCGCCGACCTCTGCAGAAGCGTCGTATTTGTCTCTGTTTCATCCTCTTAGGGGTACTATTTTATTTACTTTCTAAAGTAGCCTATGTTATTTCTCTATCAAAAAAAATTGTTCAAATGGCTCTGAGCACTATGGGACTTTACATCTTAGGTCATCAGTCCCCTAGAACTTAGAACTACTTAAACCTAACTAACCTAAGGACAGCACACAACACCCAGCCATCACGAGGCAGAGAAAATCCCTGACCCCGCCGGGAATCGAACCCGGGAACCCGGGCGTGGGAAGCGAGAACGCTACCGCACGACCACGAGATGCGGGCTATTTCTCTATCTCCGTAACACATTTCATCAAAATCGTTTTCGCGTTTAGTGATGAAAACGTTAAAGACAGTTAATTGCGAATTTAGAATTCCAATATGGATGTTAAATAAATTCGTCCTTTTCGCAATTGCTTTCCTTGCCGCAGTAGCGCAATTTTATATACTCCCAACTTCGTCCATCATCAGTTCCTTCAGTCCTAACATAAAAAATTTCATTTACTACCTCTAGAGATCAATCAGAAGAACAATCAAGATCGCAAACCACTCATTCATTTAAAAGACCGGTTTCAGCACGTTTAAGCGGCCATTTTAAGATTAAGAGCGCTGTTTGGCTGGAGCTGACAGCCTGGAGAACATCCATGAGGAAAAGCTGGTTGTTGTCTCAACCTGAGTAAGTGCTACCGTCAGCAGTTGGTTAGAGCTGGTGGCATCATGAACAGCTGTGTGAGGTCACAACCACTGTAACTGCTACAGTTAGCAGTTGGCTGGAGCTGGCAGCATAGGGAACAGCTGCATGGGGTCACAACCATGGCAACTGCTGGAGTTAGCAGTTGGCTGGAGCTGGTGGCGTCGTGAACAGCTACCTGTGGTCACAAGCATGGTAACTGCTACATATGTCAGTTAACGTGAGACGGTGCCTTGGTAAACAGATTTGCAGGGTCACAACCACGGCATCTGCTACAGTTAGAAGTTGGCTGAAGCTGGTAGTGTGGTGAACAGTTGCATTTGGTCACAGCCATGGCAACTGCTGGAGTTAGCAGTTGGCTGGAGCTGGCAGCGTGGGGAACAGCTCCGTGTGGTTGCAAGCATGGTAACAGCTACGATATCAGTTGGCTGGAGGTGGCGATGTGGTGAACAGCTGCATGTGGTCACTACCACGATAACTGCCTCACCCTAAGCAGTTGGCTGCAGCTGGCGGCATAGGAAACAAATATGTGTGGTCACAGCCATGGAAAACGCTACAGATGTCAGTTGACTGAAGCTGGCGGCGTGGGTGAACAGCTGCTTGTGGTCACAGCAATGGTAACTGACAGAGTTAGCAGTTGGCTGTGCTCGCAGCTTGACGAACAGCTGCATGTGGTCACAACCACGGTAACTGCTACTGTTAGCAGTTGACTGGCGCTGATGACGTGTGGTCACAACCGTGGTAATTGCTACAGTTGCTGGCTGGAGATGGCGGTATGGTGAACAGCTTCATATGGTCACAACCACAGTGACTGGTACAGTTTGCAGTTGGCTGAAGCGGGCGGCGTGGCGAAGAGCTGTGTGTGGTCAAAGCTAGGGCTGCTACAGTCAGCAGGTACTGAGACCGAGGAAAAGCATCAGGATTAATTTAAGGAAATCTCATGGGAAGGTGGCCCAGCTAGATGTGTCCTTCATCATTTCCAAACAAGTACTTTTATTTAATAACAGTTCTGTCATAAGCAAATTAACGGTCGCCAAGATTCTTGCCAAATACATACAAATAGTTAAGGTTAAGTGTTACTCGATGAATATGTCAACCGTGTAACACAATGTTGCCCGATTACAAACAGTAAATCCATTAAATAAAATTGCGGCGGCACTCTGCCGTGGGACTACCATCATAACTGTGGCTTAATCCCACAACAGGACTTGAATGTAAGTTCAACAACCGTTAAATAAATTTTATTAAAGCGCCTACATTTCCACTTGGTCAGACAAGATTTTTGTTCATTTCCAAAGTTGAAAGCCCCATTGAAAGGGCGAAGATTTGCAACGATGGACGAGATAAAAGAAATATAATCGCAGACGGCGCTTCGCACAATCCAGAAAGAGGCGTACCAATACTGCTTCCGTAAGTGGGAACGGCGTTGGGAACGGTGTATCAGTTGTTGAGGAGAGTGTTTCGAAGGAATCCACACAAAATAAATAAAAGGTAAGCGTAGAAAAATTTTGTGGACGAAGTTCCGGAATTTTTTGTACAGTCCCCGTACAACGATAATTTATAAAAGAAAAGCCAGGCCCTAGATTAGCATGATAAACTTTACAGAAGTCATGCTCGGCTTAAAATCAAGGAAGTGGATGAAGAACTCACCAGGCAAGGTAATTTCAAAAAAGGGAAATTGTAAAAATGCCACCCGAAACGAAACCAGAACAAACCAGTCACTATACACAAAATGACAGAGTTAGGGCAAAAAAGTCGAGAAAAACGTGTTTACTGATACCTGTAGTGGGAAAGATACTTTGTGGTGTGAAACAGAGGGTACCTGGTGTGTCATCGCCCCTCGACATTTAGGTATTAAATCATGCCATGAACAACAACGTTTATTTTGTAGCGTCTGGCAGTGTGGTTAGAAGTCGTTCATGATAGTTTCGCGGTCACCAAGCTAACACGTGAATAAACGCTGTGTTTTTTTCTTTTTTTTCAAAAAAAAGAGCATGTTCTCTTTTGCCTCTATTAATCATAATATGTAATGGGCCTAGAGCAAGGAGCGCTACTCTAGTACTGGTGGATCGAGACTTTTGTAAGTTTCTTGCGTCGTAGGCGGAGGAATCATTCAATGAATTTCTGTCTAGCAGCTACATGATTGCATTGATCCACGGCTTTCAGAATGTCATGCAAGATGAGGGCTACTTAGGTTTCGCATGATCGAGTGCAGAATCAATACTGATTGACAGGGGGAAGGTCATTCCGTTCGAGATATCTCATTTCGTTTGAGTTCAGAATCTTTAGTAGTGCTACCAACTCCTTGACACAACAAGTCAAATAGTTAACATTTGTGACGTCCCAAGCCAAGCACCTTATTTATTACGTTATCGTGGCTCTGTCTCATTGCGGTCATCAATATGGTTGATGGCGGAAAATTTCAATGTCCCAGATGACGGATGGGCATTGTGAGTTGATTGTGACCAGTAAAGACGTGAGGAAAAACCAGGGAAGTAATGAATAGAGCTTGTAATTACTTTCGCCTCCTCAGAAGTCAACCAAATTAATTTTCTGAAAAATGTTTGCTCCACGGAGAATATTACTCACAAAGAACCCGATACTGATCACTTCAGTTTACGTCAGTGGAAGAATTCACTAAGTTAAAGACGTAGACTGTGGTAGTTTTGAAAAGTATATGCACGTTGAGTCCATAAAGCGATCGGTCAATCACGTTTTACTGTACGGTTAATTAAATGTCGAACTTCGTTTCCGAGGGACGACAGGTCCTTTACCGAACGATAAAAGAAGATGATGTGATAAATCTGCATTTCATATTACGCCAATTGCGGAGTAGTCCCAGGTCTGGAGTTTTGCTTCTTCTTTCACGTAACAGCTTTAATTGAAAATTATACATCTTTAATAAACAAGGACATGGTCTGGCTTTGAAATACACTGAACAGCCAAAGAAACTGGTATAGACATGCAGATTCAAATACAAATGTAAACAAGTAGAATACGGCGCTGCGTTTGGAAGACAACAAGCGTCTGATGCAGTTTTTAGAGCGATTACAGCTGCTACAATGGCAGGCGATTAAGATTTAAGTGAGTTTGATCGTGGTGTTACAGTCGGCGCACGAGCGATGGGACACAGCATCTCCGAGATAGCGATGAAGTGGAGATTTTCCCGTACGGCCAGTTCACGAGTGCACCGTGATATCAGGAATCGGGTAAAACATCAAATCTCCGATATCGCTGCGGTCGGAAAAATATTCTGCAAGAACTGGATCAACAACGACTGAATAGAATCGTTCAACTTAACAGAAATTCAACCCTTCCGCAAACTGCTGCAGATTTCAGCGCTAGGCCATGAACAAGTGTCAGCGTTCGAAACATTCAACTATACATCATCGATATGGGCTTTTGAATCTCAAGGGCTTCTCGTGTACCCTTCGTGACTGCACGACACAAAATTTTACGCCTGTCCTGGGTCCATCAACTCCGACATTGAATTGTTGATGGCTGGCAACCTGTTGTCTGGTCGGACGAGTATCGTTTCAAATTGTATAGCGCGGATGGACGTATACGAGTATGGAGACAACCTCATGAATCAATGAATTCTGCATGTCAGCAGGGGATGCTCAAGCTGGTGGAGGCTCTTTAATGGTATGGGGCGTGTGTAATTCGAGTGGCATGGGACCTCTCATACGTCTAGATACGATTCTGACAGGTGACACGTACGTAATCATCTCTCTGATCAGCTGCACCCATTTATGTCCATTGTGCATTCCGACGGACTTGGACAATTCCAGCAGGACAAAGCCACGCCCACAAGTCCCGTAATTCTACAGAGTGGCTCCAAGAACACTTTTCTGAGTGAAACACTTCCTCAGGCCACCGAACTCCCCAGACATCAATATTATTGAGCATATCTGTGCTGCCTTGCAGCGTGTTGTTCAGAAGAGATCTCCAGCCGCTCATACTCTTACGGATTTATGGACATCCCTACAGGACTCATGGTGTCAGTTGTCTCCAGCACTACTTCAGACATCAGTTGAGTCCATGCCGCGTCGTGTTACGGCTATTCTGCGTGCTTGCGGAGTCCCTACACGATATTAAATAGGTGTACCAGTTTTTTTGGCTCTTCAGTGTTAACAGACCATATAAATGTTAAACAAATTCAGTATATTCATAGTCAATGAGAGATTGGAAGGAGAAACAACACTGGTCGTATTTTTTTGTTTTATTATCCGCAAAATCGATTTTCGGTCACATAGTGACCATCCTCAGTGCTGTAATATACATTTAAAATTGGTGATCGCTCAAAGCTTGTTGATACCAGTGCATACCAATTTTAATTGTATATTACAGCACTGAGGATGGTCACTAAGTGACCGAAAATCGATTTTGCGGATAATAAAACAAAAAAATACGACCATTGCTGTTTCTCCTTCCAATTATATCCATTATCTGGTAGTGGTGCACAGAACGCTCCATGGAGTCGCCAGTCAATACAATGAGAGATTAATCTGTTGATCCTATGGTAGGTGGAACAAGGACAGAGCGAAACAGCAAGGCATCTCCTCGCCGCTCGCAGAAAAAAGTAACGGCTGCACCTTGCTTTTTTATTAAGCATCTTATTACAAAAAGTTAAATATCACTAGTGGGCTCTTTGGTCCCTGTTCTCATGACATAAATTTTAAGCTTTGCATGTAGACGACAGAAAACAGGGAAACTGGATAATGAGGTCTTACAAAAGAAATTTTGAAAACTAAAGATGTTGGATGAGAGGAAATTTAAATAATTAAATATGGCTGATGGTAGGAATTTTAAACAATTTTATACGGCTGATGACGTTAAGTTTAAGAAATTTAGGATGTGCTGGTTAGAAATATCTTTTACGCAATCACAGTACAATAAATATTTCTTTCCAAAGGTCCCGGTACATGCCTAAGCCCAACCAGTTACCCTCCTGCCCTCCCCACACACATACACAAATATGTAACTACCTAAAATCCTGCCTCATCAGTAAATTTATTCTTGACCACAAAACATTAAAAAAAGCTAATTTGAACACGGGTACGAGGTTCCTTTCTTAGGGAGAAATTAAAGGATTTATTGTATATGGTACAAAAGTGACACGTTCACGAAATGTATTCACATAAATTGCTAAAAGTGACTATCTACAGCTTCCATGCGTCTTCTGAACACGCTGTGGAAAACTCCTTGTGTTCCGTATTTACTCGATCCAGTTTGGGTACACTCCCACATAACATCAAAACTCTATACGGGAACTGAAAACAACCAGGATTTTAAATGTCCCCAATGGAAAGAATCCGTTGGAGTCAAACATGGCTATCTGGCAGGCCTTGCAGGAAATCTCATTAGAGCAAACCACATGTTCGAAAACTGGTCATCGAGATTCTGGTCAATTATCCGTCACATCCGATGCATTACGACTACAGGTACATCATCAAGCAAATGAAGCAACCCGTGATGGAGAATGTGGAGATACGTTTGTCCAGTAAGACGTTGCGGAGAGAAGTAGAGGCCTGTCTTCGTGACTGTTTTATAAGCTTAAACAGTTGTTATAATAGTGGAAGATCCCTTCACTTGGGAGTCAGCCGTATCAGTGCATAAGATACACACTAAGAACTTCAGAAACACAGCACACTGCCCTAATATGCGCTGACAGGAAGCTATCCTTGGGCGAGAGTCTGCCTCTTTTAATTCTTGCATCCGATGAAGGTGATACATGTAGAGGAGATTTTGATGCAGAATGTTCTAGATCGTCATTTTTCCTTTTCGCGGTTCTCTTTGTTCTAGTTCACGGAGATTCATTGACTGGAAGAACCCGCTCTTCAAGATCATGCATTCTTACATCGCGTGGTCACCCACCACCTGCAATTACTCTAATGAGAATGCCGCTCGGGAGCCTTGGAGTAGTCATACAAACGTCTTTGCACAGTGTAGCTTGTTCTGAGAGTAACGTTGAGCACAAAGTTCACGTGCTGCGTTCACATTCCCATCCGTTAGGCCTTACATGTAGCGGATATTCATTATTTCAGACACCGACTACATCTCTGTGATGTGTTGTGACAATCAGAGAAAAGCAGTATCGAATGTTCGAAAGGCATTTTTAATATCCTGTTCATCATGGTTGTGAAATACGAAAATTTATAGTGTTTTGGTTCTCATAAGTTCGCATATATGACCGTTTCAGAAGCTGTCGGCTTCCTGAATATGCTACTTTTGTGTCTTCCTTCTTAATATTACCCAACAAGACTTTCACCTTACTGCCAATATCGTGTTAGACTCCAGGAGCCGATGTCGAGACAAATTTAAATCACCACCGAGAATACCTTATAATCCAGTTATTTCCGTATCGTAGAGTGCAAGCCGACTGACAAACGATGTTTATAAGCGACGTTCCTGGATGTTGTAGTATATGGAAACATTCTATTACAAACCGTAGGCCACCAATCGCGGTAACTCCTCTCCATTAGTCTGTCTGTATACTGGAAGCCATCAGATGGTGTGTGATCGAGGATGCGTTACGTTGTGTCAGCTACAGGCTATCGAATCCACTGCTATGAGGCATTTTAGATGCGTACATGAGTGCGTTGCTATGATAAGCACGTTCAATAAACATCCAACACAGCACCAAATGCTGTCTCGGGAGTAACTGATGCATAATCTCCAGCCGGCCATCAGAAACGGTCTTACATTGCAGCAGTGCGTCCAGGATTAACAACAGCCAACTTATATGACCAGATTTTGTCACTGCCCGCGAAGAGTATAACTTGTTCCTTCAGGAACAAGGAACAGTATAAACGCAAAGAATTTCTGAAGAATTAACTTGTTTAGCCCTACGTCTAGGAGTCCTTGCCACATGCCTGTAAATATGTTGATTCCTGGGCACTTAAGATACTCATTGACTGTACCGAATGCAATAACCAAATTTACAAAGTGGCTGTAAGGTGACCTGAATGCCTAATTCCTCCTCTGCACTTTTCAAGAGTACTGATGATTGTATTCAGCGCATTTACAACACTCATTATTTAGTGATTTCGTTTCGTTAATTGAGATTAGCTGAACCGAATCTATAAGCTCATTGCAATTCACTTAAAGCCCACCTAATTTTGGCAACACAATTAATTTACAGCTGAAGCTCTCGTTCATAGCTTAACTCACGTTTGAAACATTGCAAAAACTGTTCTACCTGCGCGTGATGGACACTGACCGTTTGAACGCAAAACTGTGCAGTTTGTGGAAAGAGTACCGTGTTACTAGCCGAAAAATTTGGAAATTTGTGGTAAGGTACTATGGGACCAAACTGCTGAGGTCGTCGGTCCCTAGCCGAACAGTGCCAACCAGTCAACTTTAGAAAGGTTGACCCCCATGACAGAAAACTGCTCGGAAACAGTCTGTAAGGAATGCATATTAAAAACCCATTACGTAACTACATGTATTGAGATTAAATAAGTCGTGAGAAGTACTCTCTCGTCATAAATAATTTAATATAAATATTTTGCTCGCATTGTTCCAATGCTTTCTTGCTATTTTTCGGCCTTTAGTTTCTTTGATCTTCGGCGTGCTGCAGCTTACAGTCAACACTTCATACAATAACAACTCAATTTACATAAGAAATTAATAAAAATAAAGTCCGACCGCGACTTCCACAATTATTTAATAAGGTTTACAAACACGTGATGCTAATTCCACAACATATTGATTAGAACCACACTACAAATATTCAAGAAAAGTGTCTCATTCAAAGTCGAGTGAAAGTAAAAAGAATTAAACTGATTTAAGAAATTTATAACATATGAAAATCAGTACTTCAAAATTCGTAATACGTTTAGGTCAGTACATAAAAAATATTAAATATTTCTGCGATTAACAAAGTGCATATATATAGTTGAGCCGGGCGCGCTCGGCCTTCCATCGATTTCGCCCCGCGTTGACGACCATTCTCTGGATAACTCTGAGGTACGCCAGTGGCGCCATCGGAGGGACAAAGGCCGCGAAGCAGGAGATTTTGGGGGTGCGTGTGTGGCGTGCGGAGCCAGTCGACCGTACACGAGAGAAGTGAAGTCACCGGGCCTGGTTTTGATGTCAGTCATCACCTGCCCTGCGAAGCGGTTTCCGTGAGTGGGAATGATATTTTGGAAAACACATCAGCGACTTGGAGACTCCGAGGTTATTTGGTCGGGTCGGCGCTAATGAAGGCGGTCCGGTCTCATGCAGGAGGCCATCCTGTACACTTCAGTGTATGTTGTAAGCTCCCCACAAAATGAATTCCGTAACCTACCAATAATACAATGTGACGAACCTTTCAATTAAATTGCGACACACTTATAACTTTTCAATAATTGGCTGTGAATTTGAACTGGTAAATTTTGGACGTCAGCAGCGCTGCGTCATGGCCCTGAAACTTCATTCTGAATAAATTGAAAAATCTTACCTCAATTAGGTCGCCGGATAACGCGTATATATCTGCTCCTGTAAGAAATTTTTCTGGCGCAGCTCTGTGCAATGTTGGCCGATAGATTTGTGATGTATAAAAAGAAACAACTGATTTTTATTTTCAATAATTGGGATGACCAAGGATTGGAGAAATTAGTAAATTCTTTAAATTGAAATGAATGATTGTCAAAAGTTACTTTTTTATAAGAAAGATTATTATTAAGAGATTTTTTTAAACATTTACATGGGACTTGATATAACAATACTACCTATGCGCGAGGCTGCTTTCACCTTACACTACAACGCTCAGGCTCCGCCATCGCTCCCCACGACCGGCCCAGCCAACACGATACACCAGACTGCCAGCTACTACTTACTCCAACTGCCACACAGTTCCTACTGCATACAACACTGCTCTCTGGTCTGAGATTCTCTTATACCTTACATATCGCAGGCAGCGCGTGAGCAAGCCATCGAAGTTACATCTGCTCGAGTGCGCTAGCAACAAATTGCTTAATCATGGATCACTTACAATGTCCTTATCTCTCGCTCTTTCCCTCTTCCTCGCCCCTCCCCTCTCGTAGGGTTTATGCAATCACTACTCACAATTAATAATAATAAAAAAGAAAACTTTGTGTTCTGCCTTACGGCAGGTCTTGTCATGGGGGAAGGCTCGTCAGAGAGGTCCACTGCATGAGCGACTAGGGAAGTGATTCCAGTTTCATGTTGGTTTCATGTTGTCTTCCCCTGATGAGGATCACAATTAATAGCAGCTGTTTAAAAGTCATTTGGTTAAAAATCGGGATATGATAACCATATACTTAAAATCTGATCAGTGAATTTTGGTCAACCGTTGCTGTCTGTTCAGTGATCAGTGAATTTTGGTTAATCGTTGGTGCCCATTCGGTGACTGTTAATTGTTTTAAAAATCTGTGAGCTTGTAATTAACAGCAGCTGTTTAAAAATGATTTGCTTAAAATCTTATCAGAGATTTAGGGTTAACTGCAGCTGACTATTCGGTGATTGTTAGTCATTATTAAAACTCTGTACATCTGCTGTCTACTGAGTAATAGTGAGTCTCTGGTACCGAGCGCTGCGGGTTTCGAATCCGCACCAGACGGCATCGAACTCGATGACCAGTGGAGGTCGCTGCAGCAGTCGCGCCGTAAGCCGTGGCTGCGAGCGCTCCTGGCCCCGAGTCTAACGTGTGGGCGCCACTGTGGAGGACGTGGTCCCAACGGCCAATAGCGACACACCCTGTCGTGTATTTAGGTGGCGCCTCTCACTCAGCGAGGCAGTCTGGTATTCGCGTTGATTCAGTTGACATCTCGCTTACAGACATCGTGTTTACGTTGTGTGTGCTTACTTCCCATTTACGAATGACGTTTTTTTGATTTAGTGAGGTTGTCTCTTGTTCCCCCGTTGCTTTTGATCCTGGTGCCTTGCTTGGTCGTCTGTTAGTGGGAACATCGGTTCTTTCATTAGCATGAACTGATCCTGAATATTCCAATCCCAATTCCTATTCATCAGTTGTCTCTAGGTACATTTTCACACCACATAAGGGGGTATGTCGCCCTGATTTCACGCAGATTATACAGGAGGTGGACGAAAGTATGATAACACGGAAAGCACATACGTATTACGTTGACTAATACGGTGTAGGAAAACCGCTCCCTTTCAAAACAGCTTCCAGACGTTTCGGAATTAAAAAGTACAGGAGCTGCACGGTTTTCAAGGGAATCTTATACCACTCTCCGTGAAAAATATTGGCAATTTCAGGTGACCATGATGGAAGTGGACAGCTAACGCACATCCTCTCCAAAGTAGACAATAGAGGCTCAGTAATATTGAGACCTCGTGACTATGTTGGCCAGGGGAGGGGTGACAGTTAAGCGTTGTGCTCACAAAACCAGTCCACGAGGATGCGAGCTGTGTAAACAGGGGGCCTGCCGTCTTGGAACGGAGCATCGCCACTGGGGAACGAACATTGTACTCTGTAAATGATTTGGTCAGCGAAAACGGTGCCATAATCCTTGGCAGTAACCGGTCTTTGCAGAGTAGCCAATAAATCCATGAGATACCACAATATGACTGCCCAAATCATCGCGGAATCCACACCACGTCTCACTCTTGGGGCGTAAAGACGTAAACACAGAGTGTAACAAGACTCATCCGAGAAAATTACTTCTTTTCTTATATTGCTTCAGACTCCAGGTCTGATGGCTTCGATACCACTTTTTCTGCTACGGGCACTCGCATCACTAAGTTTTGGTTATAGAATGCCAGCTCTTCCTGCAATTCGTAACTTATGGAGTTCCGCGGCGCGGTTCTTTCCGTCCCTTTACGACGTACCTGCACCTACCTGTGAACATTGTCTCAGCATTTCATCAGTAGGGAAGCCGAGCGAAACCTACTGTACTTCGACGTGAACAAGGCTGCAATTAAAGTCACGTTTCGGGAGAAAGTTTTCACACGAAATAAAAGGTTGGAAATTTTGTCCTCAATTAATACATTCTGAAACTTAGGTGAACGAGTATCACTGCCAAGCCCGTGCTAGTCTTAACAAAGTCACTCACAGTCCCTTTCACTCACGTAGCAAATTTATGGTGTTGCATTTCCCGAAAACGTAATAGCTACAAAAATACTGCTTGTGTTTGATTGAGAATGCTCATCAAATATTAAGCCTGTCGGTACCAAATGCAGTCACAGTTTTTAGCCATCGACCTGCTCAATACGCCACGCGGAATATATGTCTTATCTCGTCACAAAATTCACTTAAAAATTCCGAAATTTCTACACACACATCGGAGTAATTATGCCGTCACTTTCCAACACTTTTGATGTATGAAACACTGCTAGATCCGGCAACTTATCGTTTCCATCGGAACTACTACTACACACGTCCGATCTGTTTCATGGCTAGGCTCCCACTCCTGTCTAGAATACTCTAAGTCCTCTCTACCAGCCGAGAAGAGCGCGCGAAGAATATTTCTTTACCATTGGTCAGTTTACTCAACAGCCAATAGCAAAACAACATTCTCCCGCGTCAGTTCGCGCTTTTCATCCATAACCAATCGCAAAATAGTAAACTTCACGACTGCAATTTTTACCCACGTAATTATCTAACATACTGAAGTTTTGTTTATGCATAAAGTTATTTACTATTGTTGTTTATACCCGAATTAACTTTCCCTTTTCCATAAACTTACTTTACAAAACTATTCCATAAAAATCCCCTTTGTTCATATCCATACTTCTTCGAAATGTTCCCACACTAAATCCTACTACATAACTCGTTAAACAATTACCTTCATATTAACCTTAAACCCCATTCACGCATCATTCATACTGATAAAACACATTTATAACATTTTACCTACACAAAAAGACATAACACTTTATGAAAATACTATAACAGTTTATGAGAAACATTCTATTACTTTAGTGCACTCTAGTTGGCACAATCTAAACTAAAATCACAGTCCCCCTATCCAATACTGTCCTCTATCGGCTGATACACAAACTACGTGCGCATCCAGCCTCGCGTCACCATCTGTCACTATCCAGCTCTGAGACACATCTCCCACTTAACCGCCTCCAAGGCAAGATCGGTATACGGCGCTACGCCTCAGGATCTCCACTCGTGTTGTTTTGGTGCTGACAGAGTTCGCGAGTGCGACATTCAGTTCTCCAGTGACTTTTACAACTTCCATCCCCTTATTTTTTGGGGGCAACCCACTTCAATCACCGTCTGTCAAGATCTTCAACAGACTCTTTCATCCGCGTTGTGACTTAGCGACTGATGTCCCCTTTTTCCGTGCGTGTGGTATAAATCTTCGATATGGTGTCTAATGAACACTTAAATCCCTTGATTTTGTAAGCATCCACCATACGACATCAACAATTTTCCCACGTTCGAAATCACATAGCTCTGACATAACGCATTCACAGCTACGCAGAATACTGTCCTGACCGCGTCAGGCACTAACAACATATTGAGGACAGTGGACAGGTGCTACGCGTGTTCAAAAGCAACTCTGCAACTTGCAGGCTAGGACAGCATCTACATTTTATATTCAAGCGTGCATTTCTCGCGTTTTGTCCATACTTTTGTCCAACTCCTACAGTATTGTATCAGATGAGTTTCTACCGGCGTAATTTTAGAGCTCGCGGTAGCTTATGATGGGCGTTCGAAATCTCTCGGTGATACCTACTGAGCCGGTACGGCTCGCTATTTAAATTTTTTTTGTCTTGTTTTTTGAAACCACCCGCCTTCTCAGTACTCACTGCAGTGTCAATATCGAGATAGGACTGGAGTCTCTGGCCGCAGCATATCTTTGACGAGACGGATTCCCGCTCGCCGCAAGGCGGATGGAACGAGGAACAAGGGAGTTGTGGGAGTGAGCTCTGGACTGTGCGTGAAGAGCGACGTCGGGGTCGCAGGGCGATGCCGCATGGTCGGTGGGTCCCTCAGAAGCAGTCAATTGGGGACGGAACGCCGTGGGCTCGAAGATCCCGGTGTGGAGGGCCGGTGTTGTCCCCATGGCGATCATCGGGTGGTCACTCAAGGGCTGAGAAGTGATTTCTTGGATCTGCCCTTCAATTCCGACGAAATAGTAAGATATATTTTGTACATTTTTTAACGGATGTAGCCGGCTGCTGGTGGCCGAGCGGTTCTAGGCGCTACAGTCTGGAACCGCACGACCGCTACGATCGCAGGTTCGAATCCTGTCTCGGGCATGGATGTGTGTGATGTCCTTAGGTTAGTTAGGTTTAAGTAGTTCTAAGTTCTAGGGGACTGATGACCTGAGATGTTAAGTCCCATAGTGCTCAGAGCCATTTGAACCGTTTTTTAACGGGTGTAATCACTGACGTTAAGAGTTGATTTCTTTTTTATTTATTTTGAAAGGAAAAGATTTACACACCTGGTTAATTATAACATCTATTGTTAATTATTATTCATAATTGTCTGGGTGTAGTTAAAAGCAAGGAAAATATTTTCAGATACGGTGCGCATCGTAGAGGATACGGGGTTTGAGTTTAGGCTGATGGTTGTTGTAGTAGTTGTTGTTGTTGTTGTTGTTGTTGTGGTCTTCAGTCCTGAGACTGGTTTGATGCAGCTCTCCATGCTACTCTATCCTGTGCAAGCTTCTTCATCTCCCAGTACCTACTGCAACCTACATACTTCTGAATCTGCTTAGTGTATTCATCTCTAGGTCTCCCTCTACGATTTTTACCCTCCACGCTGCCCTCCAATACTAAATTGGTGATCCCTTGGTGCCTCAGAACATGTCCTACCAACCGATCCCTTCTTCTGGTCAAGTTGTGCCACAAACTTCTCTTCTCCCCAATTCTACTCAATTCTTCCTCATTAGTTATGTGATCTACCCATCTAATCTTCAGCATTCTTCTGTAGCACCACATTTCGAAAGCTTCTATTTTCTTCTTGTCCAAACTATTTATCGTCCATGTTTCACTTCCATACATGGCTACACTCCATGCAAATACTTTCAGAAATGACTTCCTGACAAATCTATACTCTATGTTAACAAATTTCTCTTACTCAGAAACGCTTTCCTTGCCATTGCCAGTCTCCATTTTATATCCTCTCTACTTCGACCGTCATCAGTTATTTTGCTCCCCAAATAGCAAAACTCCTTTACTACTTTAAGTGTCTCATTTCCTAATCTAATTCCCTCATCATCACCTGACTTAATTCGACTACATTCCATTATCCTCGTTTTGCTTTTGTTGATATTCATCTTATATCCTGATACTAATCAGATTTTATTGTATTTAATCAAAAATTTTGCGATCAATATTTTATTGCCTTCAGAGATCACAGGTCATATCTAGGAAAATTTTGGTATTGCCATGTGGCGTTAGAATGTTTTATTTAACCTTGCATTATGCAATTTGTAGTTTTGCCTTTGGTTGAAAAGGGATTTTGAATTTTAATTGTTGTAAATTGATTTTTAGAGCGGTTCTTTGATCTGTTGAAATAATTCAGAAACTTTCAGTAAACTGTATTGATCTTGTTGTTCAGGATAATTATTTTTCTCTTACTATTTTAAAATCAATTAATAATATTGTAAGATTTTAAAAGCAAAAAAACCGCTTTTATTAGAGAAACGGTGCCTGCCCGTACTCCCCACAACTTCCATGTACTCAAACCATTGGCCTTTGGGCGTTGTCTGACGATTTCCCCGGTATCAGTCCCAGCTAACACCTGCGGGCCCATGTCACCTAGTAACAGATCATAGCGCAACGAGGAGTTATTATAGATTCAGAGATGCAGCGTGTACTGATTGGGTCATATCAGGCTATCATAACCAGATCTGCTCTGCCTTACTCACACATGGCAACCGCTCGGCAACACCATTGCCCGATTCCTCTCCCATCTGGCATTCAGTGTAATACAGCTATTGGTTGTATAGGCCAGTCTCCACGTTTGCTCTACTTGGGAGAATATGGGCCAAACTCAAGGCAACCACTCCGCAGCAGCTTCCGACCAGCCTCCAGCTACTGCTATTGACGGTTCCAGCAGGAGTCGGTTACTTCCGTGATCCCAGAGGCAGCTCTAGAGGTCGAAAGTTGTGGGAAAAGCTCTAGACTACACTGTTGGCCACCGTAAATGCAACACCCTGAAGGAAGCATCCGAATCAAGTGAAATTTACACCTTGGGTTTGCATCGATGAGATATGCAACTGATTAGAATTTCAGCGCAGACGCACATCACGTGCGCCTGTGGCGCCACCTCATAGCGCCAATTAGGCTTGGCGATTTCGACGAGTGTACGTTCGGCACGTGTGTTTACCTTGTGGTTGTTTCACAAGACGATCAGTTATGCCTCGTAGACAACAGCGAACATCGTTTGATCAAGCATCCGAGTTCGACAGAGGAAGGATAGTGGCTTATCGAGATTGTGGATTATCATACAGAGAAATCGCTAGTCGTGTTGGACGAAACCAAGCAACTGTAATGCAGATATGTGACCGTTGGATGCAGGAGGGTAAGACGGACCGACGTGGTGGATCGCATTCACCTCGGTGCACCACTGCACGTGCTGATAGGCAAATTGTGCGCATGGCAGTGACGGATCGCTCAGTGACATCCCGAACCATAGCACAGCACATTGCGTCTGTAACGCATCATCCAGAGTCTGCGCGTTCTGCGCGTACCATTCGACGCCGTTTACAGCAGAGTGGTCTGTCCGCAAGACGTCCATTGCTTCGTCTACCATTGACGCAGAACCACAGACGTCTCCGTCGCCAATGGTGTGATGACAGACGGATGTGGACGGCAGAATGGAATGACGTTGTCTTTACTGACGAGGCACGCTTCTGTCTGCAGCACCACGATGGTCGGATTCGAGTGTGGAGACACCGTGGAGAGAGGATGCTGGACAGCTGCATTATGCACCGCCACACTGGTCTTGCACCGGGTATTATGGTATGGGGCGGTATTGGATATTACTCTCGCACGCCTCTAGTACGCATTGCCGGTACTTTAAATAGCCGGCGCTACATATCCGAGGAGCTGGAGCCAGTTGTCCTTCCTTACCTTCAGGGCTCGGCCACAGCCATATTTCAACAGCATAATGCGCGACCACACGTGGCACGCATTGTCCAAAGGTTCTTCGTCAATAACCAGATTGAAGTGCTTCCCTGGCCGGCTCGCTCTCCGGATCTTTCGCCGAAAGAGAACATGTGGTCCATGGTTGCTCAACGAGTGACCCAGATTACATCGCCAGCTGCCACACCAGATGATCTTTGGCAACGTGTGGAAGCTGCTTGGGCTGCTGTACCCCAGGAACGCATCCAACGTCTCTTTGACTCAATGCCGAGACGTGTGGCAGCGGTGATCTCCAACAATGGCAGCTACTCTGGCTACTGATTCTGGCAGGAACCACATGTCACAGACGTCTGAAAACGTAATCAATTGGTACTTGGTCAACATGTTATCTACAAAATAAATTTTGTTGTGCTACCTCTTGTCTTTCTTGGTGTTGCATTTATGGCAGCCAGCAGTGTAGAATAAGAACAACAAATGATCGACGACATTGGGTGCATATGCTATTTTGAGACTAAGAAATTCGCAAGAAAGATAAAGTCATGATCGACTGCATCAAACCAATCAGTAGGCCGATAAAAACAAGTATTTAAGATCAAACTTAGTTTATTCCGTTATTTTTAATTGGGTAGGTGCAGTACACAAATAATAGAGCTAAGTGTTTTACACATTCAGTGTTAACACCAGGTTTGGCTGAAATTCCTCCTTGCATTCCAGAGACAAATGAAAAAATGGACACATTCAAAAGAGTGCAGTATGGTCCCAGTGCAACATCAGTTTGTTCTAGGTAGTAGGTGAAAAGTATACCATATTTAACAAGCTGTTCTCAGAGGTCTTGAACCTTGGTTTTATGCCACCCCCTTCCCACTACCATTCCGACGCCTAGGTTTACAAATTATTCAGAAGATATTCAAAAAATCTTACACTATTAATCAGAGACTATAATCGTTCATATTACGTTATTTTTCACGCTACTATCCTTGCAATCCCACTGTGACCGTAAGACTGTTAGCGATGAGCCTAAACAATAAGGCCGCCTACTTAATTGCGTGTTGGTCCACCTTTGGAATGTAATACAGAAGCAGTTCTTCATGTCATAGGTGTGACAAGTCCTTTGTAGATTTCTGGAGGTATATGACGCCATAAATCTACGCACAAACCACGCAGTTCTTATTACTTGGTGGTTTGTGACCGCCGAGCTGGCGCTCAGTGTCGTCCCAGATACGATCCGTCGGGTTCAAGAGAAGCAATTTTGGTGGCGAAAACATCAGCATTAGTTCAACACATGCTACAAAGCCCCTTGCAGCCCGGTTATAGCCTTTTGCCAGAGACAGTTATCATCCTGGAGGACTCCATTTGCCATCGAGGAAGACATAAGGTATGAAGAAATACCGGTATTTCTCCATAATTTTTACGTAATCCGCAGATGTCATGTGCCTTCAATTACTACCATACGTCCAATGGAAGCCGAGGTATACGCGCCCCTTAACACAATTATGTCCCCACTGGCATGCATCCGTGGCACGGTGCATATCTCGTACAGCCTTTCACCTCGATAACGGCGTATCTGGACGCGACTATCAATCGGACGTAACAAGAACCGTGATTCACCCGACTGAGTGACCAGTTTCCATCGATCTGCGCTACCTTCTCCCATGTCCACTAAAATCGTAATTGAGATTTCGTTGGGTCAACGCGGGAGCATGTAGGGGTTGCCTGCTACAGCGTCCCATGTCCAATAATGATCGCTGAACGGTGCGTTTCCCAAACGCTTGTTCCTGCTCGAGGAATTTACTTTGTTGTCGGATCTGCCACAGATAGCTGTCTGTCCTGCTTCACAAAGTGGGCGAGCCTCAGTCGTCCGTGATCTGTTATGAGACGTTGATATCCTGTACCTTGTCGCCTCCTTGTGAAGTTTGCATAGATGCTCATAACTGCAGCACTCATACAGCCAACCAGTTTCACTTTTTCCGAGTGACACATAAAAATGAAGTGAGAGCAGAATTTGTCCCATAAAAGACGACACGGTGAGGCGTAGCGCCTTCGCATCGCTCCTGTCACTTATTAGGACGATATCGTTATAGGCATGAGTCATCGACAGATGTCACCAGCTGACATGGACCTGAGTTACACAGCTGCACGTAGTTGTGCTAGTAGGCGGCAGAGGTCAGCAGTTGACGGACAGTGCTAGCAGTCGTAGTCAAAACAATCTCCTAAAGTTATGTTTGATTAATATTTAATGTATTTGCATAATTATAATTGTTTTATATGTGTAGTAATTAGCAGTGTGAGTGTTGTATGAGTGAAGAAGAACAGAAGTAAATGAAAATTGTTTTGTTTATTCACGAAGTACCAGTTAAAGTATACAGGGGATTTACTATAATTAAATGTGCAGTCAGTTTATGGTACTAATAGAACACAAATTAATCTGTAATTTCGGAAGGAGTAATTTTACATTTGATACTTTTCTAAATTTATTTATTTAGCAATTGACATAGAAAGAAATGTTTTACTATGATTGGTCATTGAAGTAAATCGCTGTTTAGCGCGGGATAATACTGCAACCTGACTTGCTGTTTGTGATATCAGCCAATCAGAAAAATGCAGGCTCGTGCCAATCTATGCTGGAAACAAAGCCTTTGGTGTGATCTAGGAAAGTCAGGGCTGAGGGTTCGAACTAGTAACATCTCATTGAAAGCAGCTCCGATGAAAGTACTATAAAATCGCGGAAAAACGCTAATTACGCGTTCGCGAAGGAGTACAAAGCGTATTTAAGTGAACGTTATAGTGGGACTCGTGTGGAATTTCGGATGGAATACCAAAATTATTGCTTTTGACTGTTAGTTAAAACCGCGTGGCGTGTTGTGCGATCTAAGACTGGCACAGGTATTACGTGCAGAGCAGAGTGCACAACATTTGAGCGAGCATTTTCATAACTAAACGATCCGGTGAACTCTATTAACTTCGGTAACGGGTGTAAATACCATAAACTGGCTACGTGTGTGATTGTGGTGTGCGTGTGAATTTTACATTGTGTAGACACTTAGTACGGACTTGGCAGTATTAACTGTGATATTTATCGTAAAAATACACCTGAAAATTTACATTGCCGAGTTAAAACTTTTATTTCAGTACTAGCCACATCCAGTTTACCGGATAATTCTATGTATGTTGCGACCTGCAGTAGACAGTAGTGGTCTAGTATTTTCTACTACAGCTTTTAGATAGACAAATGAACATTGCTGGACACTGGCAGGGCGGTAAAAAAGTAACGTGCCGCGCCGCAACGAGGAAGGAATGCAGTGTTTCACTTCTTGTCTCTCTTTTCTATTATTTTGTTTTGTTATTATTATTATTATTACTTCCGTAACAACGCATATACGAAAAGAGCCGCGAAATACCTTTCAGTAATGCTGTGCCATGAATTTCTTTATGAACATTAATTTTCAACAAAACAGAATATACCGTATTGTTATTGTTCTGTATCTGGCTTTCTATTAAAGGAACATTTTTACGTTACTGTAACTCACTATAAAATTCAACATATCTTCCCTACTTTATAGTTATTGGAAATGAAAATTACTTTGTTATGAATACTGATGTTACAGTTCGCAATGATTGCTCAAATCAAAATTTTGCAGTGGATTTTTGTTAACAGTAAAACACCAATAATTACCACGACTAGCACAAGAACATGAGACTATTATCGGAGAAAAAGACGTTTTTTCTATAAGGTTTGCCAGACCAGAACTGAGCACAGCAAGGTTCCTATTATGTTACGAAGGTAAATTATCTTTTTTGTACTGTTAGTAATATATTATCAGCAGCCCGCGTCAACCTGCAAAACACATCATAAAATCTGCTGCTCTGCTCTGCATGTCCGAAAGCTGAAAGAAATAATTTTATTTCACTATTACCTCCCCGCTTCCTTGCGGTATGATAGATTTCATTTAATGCAGTTTGAATGCGCCGCGGCAGCGGCTCGTTCGTTCGTAGCGCAGCTCTGCATCACGGATAATATTTAAATAACTGAAAATGTCTTAAAGGGATGGGATAATATGCCGAGCAAGCTATTACAAATAATAATGCAAGGTTTCGTTAAATAACTCTATTCAAAACATTTAAATATGTTAATTATTACACACTTTTAAAATGAGTACGTATTGGCGTACATCTCTCAATCTTGACAAAAGAAGGCTACGCTAGCGTACAATACAACGTCACAGGCTATCCTACTCCCGTAACTCCAAGAAGAAGACACAGAAATTAATGTTCGTGCTGTATTATTTATACTAGTCACACATTCTCATCTTTGTTTGATATTTATCGTCTGTTTCAGTACTCGCCGACACAGATATTATCTAAAATAAATAATAAAAAAAAGTACATAATTCCATACAATAACAAAACATGATACACAATGTTTTCTCTTTACTACATAATATGTCTTTTGCTAATACACGTTACAAGTGTCTCGGTATTGACCAACAAACTCACCGGTCAACGTTATCGTGACAGCGTTCTACTTCCTCAGGTGCATCTTTGCAGGTGTAAATTCGGCCCTGACTCTATTTTTATGGACCATGTAGAAAAGAGCACGTGGATAAGCTCTTGGCAGGAGAGGATAGCTGACGAATGGACTGGCCTGCTCGTTCTCCAGACTCAACATCACCTCGGCCACGTGAGGGATGCGTTGCATGCAGAGCGTCCACATCCTCCAACGACCATCCAGCAGTTGTCAACCACACTGGTGGAGGAATGGAGCACCGTACCAGAAGAACTCCTCACCAGATTTGTGGCCAGCATCGTACCACGTTGTGGAGCACACACAGTCGCACTTGGTGATCAATTACCCTATTAAGAACAACGTGTAGACGTTTTTAGATCCAAGGGACGATCATGATTCACCCTAACTTCAGTTTAATTATCATCTTTGAGTAAAAGTGTCATTTGTTTTCGTTTCATTGCATAGTTGTTTCAAAAAAAAATGGTTCAAATGGCTCTGAGCACTGTGGGACTCAACTTCTGAGGTCATTAGTCCCCTAGAACTTAGGACTAGTTAAACCTAACTAACCTAAGGACATCACAAACATCCATGCCCGAGGCAGGATTCGAACCTGTGACCGTAGCGGTCTTGCGGTTCCAGACTGCAGCGCCTTTAACCGCACGGCCACTTCGGCCGGCATAGTTGTTTCAGTTATTCTGTATTACACTGTAGCAGTTCTTTCATTACATGGTACAAGTTTCATAGATCTATGTCACTTGGCAATGACACGTGATGTGAAAGTTGGTTTCGTCTTTTGGTCTTGCGTATCAGTGTACATAAAAATTAAATGAAGTGACTCACCCAGTGGCATGTTACGCAGCAGTTACAGCAATACATTGAGCTGGCTATTGTAACACAACTCCTGGTGGCAGCAGAAGGGGTGCAGACAACGTGCACCTGGCAAAAGGTGGCGCTCTGGGTGACAAAAGTCGTGGATCCGTTATTTGTGGCATTCCTGGGAGGAGGACACGGTGCTCTGTACGCAAATCTCATGGAAAAGGCCTCGATTAACATCGATGGCTGGTGGATGCAACGATTCAAAGAGTTGGACATTGTGTGCATTAACAAACATGCTACATTCATGTTACGAAAAATCTGAGCAAATGATTTGTTTCGTAAGGAAATACACCATCACAGTACATTATTATCAGCATAGGAATCACACAGCCAACCGGTCGCAAATAACTCTTACACTGACCTACGTTTCGGCACCTCTACGGGTGTCTTCATCAGAATGAAATTTTAAGAAAGCATGAAGTTGCATTGGGAGAAAGCAATGCTCAAAATTTCGAGCAGATATGCTCAAATCAAAAATTAAAATCAAACTCGTTCAAGCCTTGGGCATGTAAGCTTTGTTAAGAATAACATCTGAGGGTTTTTTTTTCTCGTCTTCTAAGTTGTTCGGTGCAACCCGCCACGAATTCCTCTCGTGTCCACCTCTTCGTCTCAGAGTTGCACTTGCACTCTTCGTCCTCACTTATTTGCTCTGTGTATTCCAGTCTTCGCACCAAGGGATGTGTTCCTCCGACCTCTTTGACAAGGCTCTTGGATGAATGACGATGACTTCTTGTGCGGAAAGTCTTCGGTCGCCATTGCTGATGACTCTTGTTGAAAATTGAAGAGGTGACCGGGTTCTAACCAGGGAGTGACGATGATTAGATTACTAATCAAATACGCTACTTCTAGACCACGGGTACATCTGCATAGTTACAAGGACGAACTGTCCCTCACACGGTAGCTAATGTCGACTGCTACGTATGAACAATTCATTTTGGCAATTGATTAAGCGGTTCGGAACCTAAAACACGAGTTACAAGTAAGCAATGTTCAACTTCAGGAAGAATACCATTATTCAGATATGTGAAAGTACTAACACGTTAGTACAATGTAGATATACACATTAGCTGTCATCATATGTAAGGAGTTGTACATATAAGATTAATTCCATGGTAAAACTATCGCTTAAAAGAAATTCTGATAAATCAAACTGATTTTAATTCACATGTGGTTGAAAGTTGTAAAGATGAATTGGATGATAAGCGCATAAAAAGCTGATTCAAAATGACGTGTCATATTAATCAGAAAACATTATCTATGAGGGTTGAATGAAAAGTAATGCCTCCACCTTCGTTAATTGGGTCTGGATGTGAATATTTCAATAAATCAAACACAGAAATAATTCTTATAGTGTAATATTTAATTACCAATATTCACTTTTCCATATAATCACCAGCCAATTGGATACAATTCTGCCAACGATGAACAAATTTTCTAAAGCCGTCACGGAAGAAGTCGACACTCTGTTTCCGCAACGACAGCCTCACAGTTCCCACAACGTCTTCATCAGAAGCATAATGATGCCCCCGAAGATCGTCTTTCATTATCGGGAACAGATAGAAGTCAGACGGATCTGTACTCTATGGAGGATGCCGTACGGTGGTGAGATTCAGTCACTGAAGTTCTGCTGTGATGGCACGTGAAGCGTGTGGTTTGGCATTGTCATGCTGCAGGAAAACATTACCTTGATCCTTTCTGATCCATGTTAGCCGTCGTTTCAGAGTTCGCAGCCTCGTGATGAAACGCTCTGAATTTATTGTTGTTCCACGATCAAGGAAATCAACATGGATAGCGCCATCTGCGTCCCAGAACACTCTGTCTATGATATTTTCAGCTGAGGGCTGCGTCTTAAATCTATTTTTCTGGGCGAGTCTTAGTTTCGATATTCCACAGACTGACGTTTCGTCTCCGGGTCGTAATGGTGTACCCAAGTTTCGTCTCCTCTCACAATTGAATGGAGAAAGGCGTTACCTTCATTCTCGTAACGCGAGAGGAGTTCATGGCAAATTTCAAGTCTGTGCGCTTTCATTTCAGGAGTCAGAATCCGGGATACCCATCGTGCGCAGATCTTCAGATAGCCAAGCAAAGAAATAATGTTATCCACACGTTCTTGTGAAATACCGGTTGTGCTTGCAATTTCTATCTGAGTGATACGACGATCGTTCTGAATCAATCTGTCAATATTTTGCTTGGGAAACTCGGCGGTTGTTGTCACAGGACACCCAACTCTTTGTTTGTTACACAGGTCAGATGTTCTCGCCTCAACGTCTTGAAACATATTCGCCCAACGGCCCGCATTACCCACATCAACACAGTCACCATAAACTGCTTTCATTCTGTGATGAGGGTTGACACCTTCTCTGTCAAGAATTCAATAACGGCACGTTGCTTAAATCGCATTGACCGACCGCGTGCTCAGGTTCCATACTTTACACTGTAACAACACAACAGTTCAACGCTAAGGCTTCCCGCCAACTGGAGCTGTAGAGAAGAGGCTACGGAACAAGCCAGTACCTGCCGCATACCAATGCTGCCACCTGTTGAAGCGTTACGAAGGTGGAGGCATTACTTTTTAGTCAACCCTGTAGATTAGCATCTTTGTGATTGAGACAGAGCCAGCAAATAAACCAACTGCAAGGTCTCAGAACCACAAACGTCAAAATAAAAAAAATAAAATAAAATGACAACTGTTTCGTTCAAGTTTTCGCTTACTTGTTGTGAGCTATTACTAGCAGAGTACATACCCTAAACATTAGTTTGCAGACGACACGGATAGTGGTAAGAAGACGAATTAAAGTGAGTATGGCTGACCCTTCGAGATTCAGTGCGGAGCAATTTCTGTCAACAAGTGGCCACGAAAGCCTTAAGAACTTTGTATTTCTGTTCAGTTATTGATCACAGACGATAGACCAGAAGCGAACAGAATGAAAACAGAGAGTGTTCTGCTTCAGCTTCTGGTAAACTGAAGTCTTCGCTGGCGATGAGTGTCTGCTGCGATTCCAGAAGATTCCCTCAGCGAGCGGCGCGCGCTGGACCACTGGAGCGTTCAAATTTAATTGCCGTCTCCAGAGCTCATCAAAGTAAACGTCCGCAGATTCATCTGGTAACTTAAGTCTCCCGGAAAGAGACGATTGACGCGCATAAAATAGGAAAAACGAATGCCTATGTCATTGCCAGTACGTATGAGGTAAACACGGTTACCTACACACACACACACATACACACACACACACACACACACACACACACACACACAAACAAACAAACATATACAACATATCGTTCCACATTATACAACAGGGTGCTTCAAAAATTGTTACTCTACTTCTAAAAAATTAAGATATATACAAAAAGATACAAAAAATTCGGAACGGAGACAAATCTTATTTGACAAACAGTGGTAAGAAAATCAGTCTCCATGATGACAGAAGGAAGTTTGCCAACAAAACATATGACATAGTTCAACGTCATCATAGCGGGGGCCTTTACACGGGCCGTATTTTACTGTGACCCGTAGCCACAATAGCGTTGCCTTGAACACTGCCACAACAGGGCTGCAATACACTGCAATGTCTCCACACTCCTGGAAATTGAAATAAGAACACCGTGAATTCATTGTCCCAGGAAGGGGAAACTTTATTGACACATTCCTGGGGTCAGATACATCACATGATCACACTGACAGAACCACAGGCACATAGACACAGGCAACAGAGCATGCACAATGTCGGCACTAGTACAGTGTACGTCAACCTTTCGCAGCAATGCAGGCTGCTTTTCTCCCATGGAGACGATCGTAGAGATGCTGGATGTAGTCCTGTGGAACGGCTTGCCATGCCATTTCCACCTGGCGCCTCAGTTGGACCAGCGTTCGTGCTGGACGTGCAGACCGCGTGAGACGACGCTTCATCCAGTCCCAAACATGCTCAATGGGGGACAGATCCGGAGATCTTGCTGGCCAGGGTAGCTGACTTACACCTTCTAGAGCACGTTGGGTGGCACGGGATACATGCGGACGTGCATTGTCCTGTTGGAACAGCAAGTTCCCTTGCCGGTCTAGGAATGGTAGAACGATGGGTTCGATGACGGTTTGGATGTACCGTGCACTATTCAGTGTCCCCTCGACGATCACCAGTGGTGTACAGCCAGTGTAGGAGATCGCTCCCCGCACCATGATGCCGGGTGTTGGCCCTGTGTGCCTCGGTCGTATGCAGTCCTGATTGTGGCGCTCATCTGCACGGCGCCAAACACGCATACGACCATCATTGGCACCAAGGCAGAAGCGACTCTCATCGCTGAAGACGACACGTCTCCATTCGTCCCTCCATTCACGCCTGTCGCGACACCACTGGAGGCGGGCTGCACGATGTTGGGGCGTGAGCGGAAGACGGCCTAACGGTGTGCGGGACCGTAGCCCAGCTTCATGGAGACGGTTGCGAATGGTCCTCGCCGATACCCCAGGAGCAACAGTGTCCCTAATTTGCTGGGAAGTGGCGGTGCGGTCCCCTACGCCACTGCGTAGGATCCTACGGTCTTGGCGTGCATCCGTGCGTCGCTGCGGTCCGGTCCGTGGTCGACGGGCACGTGCACCTTCCGCCGACCACTGGCGACAACATCGATGTACTGTGGAGACCTCACGCCCCACGTGTTGAGCAATTCGGCGGTACGTCCACCCGGCCTCCCGCATACCCACTATACGCCCTCGCTCAAAGTCCGTCAACTGCACATACGGTTCACGTCCACGCTGTCGCGGCATGCTACCAGTGTTAAAGACTGCGATGGAGCTCCGTATGCCACGGCAAACTGGCTGACACTGACGGCGGCGGTGCACAAATGCTGCGCAGCTAGCGCCATTCGACGGCCAACACCGCGGTTCCTGGTGTGTCCGCTGTGCCGTGCGTGTGATCATTGCTTGTACAGCCCTCTCGCAGTGTCCGGAGCAAGTATGTTGGGTCTGACACACCGGTGTCAATGTGTTCTTTTTTCCATTTCCAGGAGTGTATTTCAGCCTTTGTTGCTATGCGCTTCCCTCTCACTTTACGCCTTACTACCTCTTTCTCACACTGACAGCGTTGCGGTTCCAATTCACAGAGTACGATTGTCGAAACAATATGTTCGAAAGTTAGTGAGCCTTCGTAGAGGCAATCCTTTTTGTTGATATTTACAAGAGTGCAAGGAAACAGGCAAACAGGAGATCCACGAATTTCATAAATCTGATTCGTACATTTACAGCCAGAGATGTTATTGTTGTGGTCTTCAGTCCAGAGACAGGTTGATCCAGTTCTCCAATGCTAGTCTATCCTGTGCAAGCTTCTTCATCTCCAAGTACCTACTGCAACCCACATCTTCTGAGTCTGCTCAGTATATTAATCTCTTGGACTCCCTCCACTTTTTTCACCCTCCACGCTGCCCACCAATACTACACTGGTGATCCCTTGATGCCTCAGAACGTGTCCTACCGACAGATCCCTTATTATTGTCAAGTTCTCCCTAATTCTGTTCAGTCTCTCCTCATTAGTTACGTGATCTACCCATCTAATCTTCAGCATTCTTCTGTAGCACCGCATTTCGAGAGCTTCTATTCTCTTCTTGTCTAAACTATTTATCGTCCATGTTTCACTTCCATACATGGCTACACTCCATACAAATACTTTGTCAAAAGACTTCCCCCCACTTAAATCTATACTCGCTGTTAACAAATCCCTCTTCTTCAAAAACGCTTTCTTTGTCGTTGTTATTTTACTCTCAAAATAGCAAAACTCATCTATTACTTTATGTGTCTCATTTCCTACCCTAATTCAATCAGAATCGCCTGATTTAATTAGACTACATTCCATTATCCTCGTTTTGCTTTTGGTGATGTTCATTTTATATTCTCGTTTCAAGACACTGTCCATTCCGTTCTACTGCTTTTCCAGGTCCTTTGCTGTTTCTGATAGAATTGCAATGCCATCGCCAAACTTCGAAGTTTTTATTTCTTCTCCAAGTATTTTAATTCCTACTTAAAATGTTTCTTTTGTTTCCTTTACTGCTTACTCAATATACAGGTTGAATAATATCGGGGAGAGGCTACAACCTGTCCCACTCACTTTCCAACCACTGCTACCCTTCCATATCCCTCAACTTTTATAACTGCCATCTGGTTTCTGTACAAATTGTAAGTAGCCTTTCACTCCCTGTATTTGACGACTGCCACATTCAGAATTTGAAAGAGAGTGTTCTACTAAATATAGTCAAAAGCTTTCTCTAAGTCTACAAATGCTAGAAAAGTAGGTTCGCCTTTCCTTAATCTATCTTAAATATAGTCAAAAGCTTTCTCTAAGTTTACAAATTCTAGAAAAGTAGGTTTGCCTTTCCTTAATCTATCTTCTAAGATAAGTCTTAGGGTCAGTATTGCCTCACGTGTTCCAACATTTCTACGGAATCCAAACTGATCTTCCCCGAGGTTGGCTTCTACCACTTTTCCCATTCGTCGGTAAAGAATCCGTGATAGTATTTTACAGCCGTGACTTATTAAACTGACAGTTCGGTAATTTTCACACCCGTAGACACCTGCTTGCTTTTGGATGGGAATATTTTAAGCTTCTTGTCTCACACATCTTGCTCACCAGATGGTAGAGATTTGTTATGGCTGGCATCGCAAGGCTATCAGTAGATCTAAAGGGATGCTGTCTACTCCCGGGGCCTCGTATCGGCTCAGGTCTTTCAGTGCTCTGTCAAATTGTTCACGCAGCATCATATCTCACATTTCATCTTCATCTACGTCCTCTTCCATCTTCAAGTTCATCGCTCTTGCATAGACCCTGTATACACTCCTTCCACCTTTCTGCTTTCCCTCCTTTACTTAGAACTGGTTGTCCATCTGGCTCGTGGTGTTCGTACAAGTGGTTCCCTTTTCTCCAAAGGTCTCTTTAATTTTTCTGTAGGCAGTATCTCTCTTACCCCTAGTGATGCATGCTTCTACGTCCTTACATTTGACCTCTGGTCATCCCAGCTTAGCCATCTTGTACTTCCCCTCGATTTCATTTTTGAGCAATTTGTATTCCTTTTTGCCTGCTTCATTTACTGCATTCTTCCCTAATGCTCTCTCTGAAACTCTCTACAATCTCTGGTTCTTTCAGTTTACACAGGTCCCATCTCCTTAAATTCCGATCTTTCCGCAGTTTCTTCAGGTTTAATCTACAGTTGATAACCAACAGATTGTGGTCAGAGTCCACAACTGCCCCTGGAAATGTCTTACAATTTAAAACCTGGTTCTTAAATCTCTGTCGTACCATTATATAATGTATCTGACACCTTCCAGTGTCTCCAGGCCGCTTCCACGTATACAACCTTTTTTCATGATTCTTGAACCAAGTGTTAGCTCTGATTAAATTATGCTCTGTGCAACATTCTACCAGACGGCTTCCTTTTCCATTCCTTGCCCCCATTCCATATTCACCAACTACCTTTCCTTCTCATCCTTTTCCTACTATCTATTCCAGTCCCCTATGACTATTAAATTTTCGCCTCTCTTCATTATCTGAATAATTTCTTTTATCTCATCATATATTTCTTCAATCTCTTCATCTGCGGACCTAGTTGGCATATATACTTGAACTACTGTGGTAGACGTGGGCTTTGTGTCTATCTTGGCTACCATAATGCGTGCACTATGATGTTCGTATGTTCGTAGTAGCTTACACGCGGACCTATTTTTTAAAAATGGTTCAAATGGCTCTGAGCACTATGGGACTTAACTTCTGAGGTCATCAGTCCCCTAGAACTTAGAACTATTTAAACCTAACTAACCTAAGGACATCACACACATCCATGCCCGAGGCAGGATTCGAACCTGCGACCGTAGCGGTCGCGCGGCTCCAGACTGTAGCGCCTAGAACCGCTCGGCCACTCCGGCCGGCACCTATTTTTTAATTCATTATCAAACCTACTCCTGCATTACCCCATTTGATTTTTTATTTATAACCCTGTACTCACCCGACCAGAAGTCTCGTTCCTGCTGCCATCGAACTTCACCATTTCCCACTGTGTCTAGCTTTAATCAATCCATTTCCGTTTTCAGATTTCCTGGCCTACCTGCACGATTATCGGATATGACATTTCACGCTCCCATCCGTAAAACGCCAGTTTTGTTTCTCCTTACAACGACATCTTCCTGAGTATTCCTTGCCCTGAGATCCGAATGGGGGACTGTTTTAGCTCTGGAATATTTTACCCAAGAGGACGCCATCGTCATTTAACCATACAGTAAAGCTGCATACCCTCGGGAAAAATTACGGCTGTAGTTTGGCCTTGCTAAATAAGTATCAAAGCTGAATTCCAGATCAGTCTATCAAAGTACCCCTGGCTTAAACACGAATACCCGGCTACATCATATGGACTATAGTAATATACACAAAGACCGCAATCTGAAGAAAGGGCATTCTCGCTGCTACTGTCGAATCAGATCTGCAGCACTGATACATAATCGTATTCTGCTTAACTTCCTCATATTTCTAAATATTTTTTAAGCTCTATCACTTGTGACTACGAAGTCTTTCGCGACGGAGTCCTTGCATAAAAAGTTCTCGGTTTACTTGCCGCGTCAAATTTGGATAAAATCCCAAGCTTTCGATGACTACCTCCGTCATCTTCGTCAGGGGTAAAACTGACTGTCGTGGACCGGTGAGGCTTCCGCTTTTATAAGCAGTGGACGGCTTCTCATTGGCTGGATGACGTCACGGTGAAACCGATGCGTACTGAGGTGGCGGCCTCTATATCCATAGATTTTGTTTGCGCGCTTTATCCACCGTTGCTTGCAGCGCCATCCATCGCAACAGGCGGAGAACTGCGAGGAATGTAAGAAGTCTCCCTCTGTGCTCTTTCCTTATCAACTGCGCGCTTCCATGCATTGCTGAGTGCATAACCGGAATCTCTGTAGAAATTGTTTTCACAGAGTCTAATTTCAACTGCTTCCCTGATGACAGAGTCCCAATAGTTTGAAGCGTGAGCAAGTAGTCTTGTTTCATCGAATGAAATCTTATGTTTATTTAACAAACTGTGCTCAGCCACCACTGATTTCGCTAGATACCTGTATTTCAGGTGACGCTGATGTTCCACACAGCGATCGGCGACAGTTCTTATAGACTGGCCCACATAACTTTTGCCACACTCGCAAGGAATGCTATAAATTCCCGGTACTCTCAGGCCAAGATTATCTTTCACGGGTCGCAGCATTTCCTTAATCTTCCTGGGTGGCCGGAAGACTGGTCTGATTCCTTGCCGGCTCAGGACTCTGCCGATCTTGCTGGTCGTTGCACCGCAGAATGGTAGCCGCGCGATGTGTTGGTCCTCTTGATCTGTTCGAACAGCGTCCTTTCTTGGTTTCTTCGCCAGAGTAGATCTGATATCACGAACAGAATAACCATTTTTTATGAATACCGTCGTCAGATGGTTAATCTCGGAGCCGAGATGACGGAGGTAGTCATCGAAAACTTGGGATTTTATCCAAATTTGACGCGGCAAGTAAATCTATCACTTGTGTTTCCATTTTGAGTATGGTATTCGTATACCTTATTTTTCATGTCCCTTAACTATCGTACTAGATGGCTCCTATTTATGAAATTCACAACTCACTCACAGTATTGGCTGAACGCAATAAAATGTTGTGTCAGATGAAGCTGAGTTGGCTGAACGCAATAAAATATTGTCGCAGAAGAAGCTGAGTAGCACAGTCACTGTAGTGCAGTGGTAATGGTACATAGACTGTTGAATGGAGGGTCGTGAGTTCAAAACTCGGTTCCAGTACATTCTAGAAGTATCCACAAATGTCAAGAAGCATTGTACTGTAATGTTCTGTAATTGTGTATATACCGTATGTGTTTTGGCCGGAGGCAGTTCGCTCCACGCTCTTGTATGTGCAGTTAGTGTACGTTATTCACCTAATTACACCTTCTTCTACGTGAAAAAATTAACAGAAACATTTTGTTTTTATTTCAAACTGCCTTAGTGAATTTCTTGTGCGCTTCCACCAAAGCGCTGCAGACGGCTGCTACCAGGGGCTCATCGATGAGAAATGCACTTCGAAGAGGCACATCGAGCTCCTGTATGAATCACCAGAAGCCGAAAACCGAAGGTTGTTGCCAGTCTATTTGTAAACTCGTTTACGGTCTTTGATATTGGCAGTAGTCTAATCATATTTCGGAACCACTGCATAAATGATACATTCAAAATCTGTATTGTGGGACAGGTCTGTATCTAGCGTCAATTCACGTGTTAAAGTTTCGGAAGCAGTTCGCCACTTTAAAAAGAAAGCATATTCAAAGACCGTTTTCTCGTTTTCTTGCTTTTATACAGACCTATCTTGCCTAAAAAACTTCTAATCGACAGATTAATATGCCACAGGATTGTAAAGGGAATAAGAAATCTTCAATATGGATTGAGGAAGGTCAGTTGTACGAGGGAAGCAGTAATGGAGCAAAACAGTGGTATACAAATCTGTTTTGTAGCCTATGCTGTCCTTCACCCTTTTGAAAACTATAAGAGAAACTTAATTGAGCGAACATCACTCTTATGTTGTTGAGATACCACATTACAGATGCAAGTTTTTTCGCCGGTCTGTATTGTCTACATAACACATATTACTGTTAAGTGGTACAATATTGCTGTACAGCGTGCAGGAAGTTCTCTCGTGTTTGCGTACGAAAATTACCTTGTACGCAATGTTTCACCGATTTGTTACACGCAAAACTATTCCTATGTTCACTTCCTTGCACAAGAACATATTATACTAGTGACGGTGTGTCTGCATCCACTCATGAGATTAGAAACTGTACTAAGTTTATTAGTCGATCTGAAGATGTCTGGTTGCTCACCCGAAACTATAAGCTAGTATTGTTGAAATATTACGACCAAGACTACTAAAGCACTTTATATAAAAAATCTTTAACGTTTAAAATAATAAAATGAACTTTATACTACAGGCTGTTGCTTTACTACAGAAACATTACGTGACGCTGTCAAGCCCCCTCAGTTACCAAACGTATTACCAAAGAATGCCCTCTGGTATCTGCTTGCTGGCCCGAATTCTCGGGTGTTAACTTAGAATAACTTCTAGATGGATTAAAAAACACCCAGAAATTGTTGTGAGTTGCGGCCTACAAAGTAACTAGTGAGTTACTTTTAGGGCACACCAACAGTTGAGATTCGCTAAAAATTATTTGTGACCAACTGCTTGCTGTCCGGCCTTCTGCCATTCTCTTTAGGTCTGCATAATTTCCTCTTCCCTTTATGTCATCTATCATCTTGTATCTCCTTCTTCCTCTGTCTTCCTCCACAAACCAATCCTTCCAAAGCATCTACTAGCAAGCACTCCCTTCTCAATGAATGTCCCAACCAGTTCTTTTTCCTTTCTCTTACAACCTTCAGCAGACATCTTCTTTCACCAACCCTTTCCATTACTCTTTCATTACTCACTCTTTCCATCCAGCTTATTCTCTCCATTCTCCTCCACATCCACATCTCAAATGCTTCTAATCGTTTTTTCATCCTCTCGTCTCAGCGTCCATGTTTCTGCCCCATATAGTGCCACGCTCCAGACAAAACTTTTGCCAAGCCTTTTCCTTAGTTCTTTATCTAATTTGCCACATAAGAGTCTCCTCTTTCTGTTGAATGCCTCCTTCGCTATGGCAATTCGAGTTTTCACCTCCTGGTGACATCTCAGGTCTTCAGTTATTGTGCTTCCAAGATATTTAAATACACTTACTTGGCTAATGGTAGATTGTCCTATTTTAATATTGCACAGTCTGCGTCTTGTACTGATGACCATACTCTTTGTTTTTGCTGTGTTTATTTGCATCCCATATTCTACACAAGCTTCATTCAGATCTTTCAGCATATTATTCACTGTCCGCTCACTTTCTGCCACTAATACCATGTCATCAGCAAATCTTATACATTCTATTCTCTTTCCACCAACACATATTCCTCTTTTCCCCTCTAAGCTTCTCCCAATAATCTCTTCAAGGTATACGTTAAACAACAGCGCAGAAAGGCAACAACCTTGTCTAACACCTCGTCCAATGCTGCGTCCTTCTGATATTTCATTTCCAATCCTTATCCTTACTTTCTGGGGTAAGTATAGATTCTGTATTAGTCGTGTCTCTTTCCAATCTACTCCTTTCCTCTTAAAAATATCCACCAGCTTGTTCCACTGAACTCTGTCAAAAGCCTTTTCTAAATGTATAAAAACAGCAAAGATTTCTCTACGTATTTCCATATATCTTTCACCAATAGTTCTTAACAGATCAATAGTATTTCTTGTTCCTTTACCTCTTCTAATTCCGAGCTGCTCCTCTGCAATCCCTCTATCCAGCTTGACATATAACCTTCTATCCAACACTCTCAGCAAGGCTTTAGCTGCATGAGAAATTACACAGATGGTTCGGTGCTCTTCACATTTTTTAGTGTTTCTCTTTTTCTGTATTGGTATCATAACTGTTGCAAGGAAGCCCTCAGGCCATTCCCCTTTGTTATATATCTCGTTGCAGAGGTAGACTATTTCTTTTCTTGCCTTGTTTCTCAGACTCTTCAACAGTTCTGCTGGTAAATCATCAATTCCACATGCCTACCTATTCTTCATCTCCATCAGCGCCTTTTCTACTTCTGCTTCCAAGATGGTAAATCCCTTTCCATCTTGTGGCACATATTGCTCTTCTTCAACTTTAATTTTGGTTTACATTTCATCCCCCTTATAAAGACATTCAATATATTCTTGCCATCTGTTCAAAACCTCCTGTGGTTCTTTTGCTAGAGTACCATCTGCTCTTTCAATTTCCATGTTATTCCTCTTTCTTTTACGTTCATAAACTATCTCACTAGCCAGTCTATGCATCATTTCATACTTTCCCCTCTCTCTCCATTTTCTCTGTGTCATCGCAATTCTGTTTCATCCATTTTTCTGTTGCTTCTTCAGTTTCTCTTCTTAATTCATTATTCAGTTTCCTATACCTCGTTTTGGCTTCTTCAGTTTCTACACTTTTCCACATTCTCCGCTCTTCCATCTTTTTTCAACATGTTTTCTGTTATCCAGTCTTTCCTGGTGCTTTGGGATACTCTGATTCCTAGTACTTCTTTGGCACAGTCCATGAGCCCTTCCCTCATTTTTATCTATTTGTCATTAACACTTTCATCAACACTACCTCTTTGCCATTTTTCCATAAATCTGTTCTCCGAATCTGATGCCTTTCCTACCTCTTTGAGTCTTTCTATGTTTAGTCTTTCCTTTGCTTTTCCTCCCCAAATTTCTTCCAACTTCACTTATATTTCTACCATCACTAGGTTGTGGTCTGGCCTGGAGAACTACCATGTTAAAACCTGCCTTTTGGCAGAACACTGATGATGATTATGAACTTCTTGCAATCATTCATGAATGATGCTCGCAGGTGCGGCTAAAGAAAGCACCATATAAATTCACTATGTTTCGCGAAGGAAGACTTCATAAGGTATGGCATGCAGGACATCTAATATTGCTAAAACAGAATTACCATTTGACCTATCCTGAAATAGAAAAGTACAAATACGAGCTGGCGATAAAAATTTGTCCTGTCTCACACCCGAAGCGGGAGTCTTTCAGGTAGCCCTCATCTCCACTTTATTATCCGCAAAGTAGCTATAAAATATTATTGTAATAAAATAGAAGACTTATAAGAACATCATTTTTCGACATAGTCTTCTTTCGTTTCAACGCACTTGGTCCATCGTTGTACAAGCTTCCTGATGCCCTCATAAAAGAAGGTTCTCGGTTGAGCTGCGAGCCGACTATATGGAGGATGATCCAGTTCTTCAAATTTGAGTTTCTGGAGCGTTTCAGCGCTGTGGGCAGCGGTAAGCGGACGGGCATTGCAACAACACAACACCTTTTCACAGCAATCCTCGGCGTTTGCTTCGAATTGCAGGTTTTAGCCTGGCTGTAAGCATCTCACTGTAGCGTACACTGTTTACTGTTGTGCTCTTTTCCCCATAATGTTCCAGTACTGGACCTTGTGCGTCCCAAAAACCGTAAGCATCAGTTTTCCTACGGACAGATGGGTCTTGAACATTTTCTTGCACGTCGAATTTGGACTCCATACTCTGCGGTTTACTCTCCGGCTCGATGAAGGATCCATGCTTCGTCACCAGTAATGACCCTGTCTAAGAAGTTGTCCCCTTCGTTACCATAACGATCCAAATGCAACTGTGCGAGTTGTTTTGGGACCCATCTTGCACAAACTTTATGAAACCTAAGTCTTTGGAGGAAAAGAAATTACTTCGCGACCTAACGTTATACATCTCGGAATCTATATAGATGAATTTTGAAATTGACAGAAAAACACATCAGAAGAGATTAAACAAGCTGAAAGATGGCATAACTTAGTACGTCCAATGAAATACCGAACACGTAGAATGGAACAAACAGTTTCCCTTCTTACATACAAAATATTTGTCCAACCCGTTCTCAAATATGTATCTCAAGTAAGAATTATTTCCTCTAACAAAATGAAAAAAAAAATTCTATCTGGGGACTGAAGGGTGCTTCGAATAACTGGAGACCTACGCTATGATTTTCCAACAAATTCCCTGTACGAAACACTTAAAACCAAAAACATTGAGCCGTGATACAATTTGCTGTTTTGAAGAGCGAGCCGCAGCGTGTAGTGTAAAGCAGTCGCCTTCCGTTTCTGGCGGTGGCGCTGCTGTGGCAATCGCAGCTTTGGTGTCTCCCTCTGGTGGGAAAGGGGAAAGGTTGCCTGTTCACGTGCATTTTAGGGGCGCTATGAGCTCGGCAGTTGGCTACAAAGATACGTCAGAAACTTGCTCGCAGCTAAGAAACGCTGGGACTGGCGACAGACATGCACCCGTCTTAATGCTGCACTTCCTATCAACCCCTCCAAGTACTGGTCCGCCTTCCGCCGCCTTGCTGGATCTAACCCCCCCCCCCCTCCTACTACCCTCTCCTTCATGATGACAACCTTCGTAAGGCCAATCGCTTTGCCTCCTACCTTTCTGATATCTTTACCTGACGATCCCCAGTTCGATTACTCTCTCTTCCCGGATGTCCACGATCGAACTGACACCTCTGTCCCTCCACTCGCTCCTGGCTTCCAGTACTTGGACGACATTACACACAATGAACTCAATGCCCCCATCACCACTCTCGATATCATCTTTACACTCCGCACGAAACGCAACACTGCTCCCAGTCACGATCGTGTTACCTATCGCCGCCTCCGTGAACCTCCTGCCTCTTTCCTCTCCACTCTGGCCAGGCTCTATAATGTGGTCCTGTCAACGGGCTACTACCCCAACCTGTGGAAAACCTCCCGTATCCTGATGTTCCTCAAACCCGACAAACCGCCATCCGCTGTCTCCTCCTACCATCCCATCAGCCTTACCTCGGTCTTCAGCAAGGTCCTGGAATCCATCCTCACCCGACGCATCCACCAGCATCTCCGCCAGCACAGCCTCCTTCCCGCTACCCAGTGTAGCTTGCGACCGTCCTTCTCTTCCGATGACCTTCTCCTTCACCTCACTCATCTCCTCTCCGAAGAATTCAACTCCCGTCGCTCCACCATCTTTCTCTCCCTCGACCTTGAGTGTGTTTACGACCGTGTGTGGCATGCTGGTCTCCTCTTCACGCTCCAAACCTTCGCCCTTCTTATCAGTTACGTCCGTCTGATCGGCTCCTTTCTTTTCTAACGTCCTTCCTATGGCACCATCCATAACACGGATTCCTACACCTTCTACCCCTCCGCTAGTATGCCCCAACGTCCATCCTCTACCCTCTTCTCTACCTTCTGCACACGGCGGACATGCCGCCGCCTACACCCCCCGTCCACCTTCTCCAGTACGCCGATGACGCCGCCTTCCACGCCCACGCCCCCACCCTGCAACGCTCCCAACACCTTCTCCAATCCCATCTTGACTGGTTCACCACATGGTGCAACCAGTGGTTGGTCAAGGTCAATCCTTCTAAGACCCAGGCGATCATTGTAGGCAAAACCACCCCTTCCTTCCGTCTCCTTCATTTCTATGTCACCATTTATGGCTGTCCTATCGCCCTCACTCCCACCTTTAAGTACCTTGGTGTCACCCTTGACCGTCGCCTCTCCTGGACCCCCCACCTCCAGACAATCCAAGCCAGGGCATGCTACCGACTCCGTCTCCTCGAGCTCCTTTCTGGCTGCACGTGGGGTCTGGACCCCTCACCATGCTCCATACCTACAAATCCCTCATCCGCCCTATTCTCTGCTACGCCCACCCTGCCTGGATCTCCAACCCTCCTACCTTTTACAAATCCCTTCAAATCCTAGAACGTCATGCTCTCCGCCTTGCCTATCGCATCTGTCTCCCCTCCCCCGCGTGGATCCTGTCGTAAACTTGATCCCCCTCACCCACTTGTCTCTCCCATCCTCTCCTACCCCCTTCCGCTGCCACGCCTGTGTTCCCAAGCCCCACCTGCTCTCCATCTCTCCACTCTCCATACCCTCGCCCAAGGTGGCTTCCGCCAACTCTCCCTCCCTGATGATGCCCTCATTCCCTCCATCTACCCCTCCTACCAAGTTTGATCCTCCTCTTCCACATCCTGTGTTTTTTCCTTAGGGCACCCTCTCTCCCTTCTCTCCATCCTCCCTTTCTCCCATCTCCTCCCGCAGGCATCCCCTACCCCCTGTACCTTCTTTTCTCCCCCCCCCCCAAGTCCTCTTCCACTGGCATCTACACTCTCCTCTCTCCCTCTTCCCACGCCTTTCCCCCTTTGCCAGGTCCCCAGACTCGCACACATCAAGAGAACATTCACATGCTGCAGATCATCGCCATCAGTTCTCTGTGTCGTCGTGTTAGTGTTTCAGTGTTTTCCCCACCCACGCTCCATCGGTCACATGTGTCATCTCAATCATCAGTGTTCGTGTACAGTGATGACCGTTTTTTATTCTTCTACACCTTTGAACGGCTTTGTGTTTTTTGCTCATGTGTCTACTGTTTTTGTCGACCGTTATGTTTGGTGTTTCTATATCTTCCTTGATTCTATTTGTACTGTGTGTCGCCGAAGAGCGGCGTAATATTGCCACTGCCTGCCCACCTTCATATGTAAGGTGTTAAAATAACAATAAAGGAAAAAAACTCGGCACTTGGCAGTCTCGGCGAGTCTGGTCAATTGGTCATCCGGGTCAGTGTGGAGCAGTCAGTGTCTGTCTGTCGTCCGGAGTGCTAGTATGTGTTAGGCCGCTAGTCTGCTCGAGTCATTGGCGGATGGATCAATCGGTTAATCGGTCGCGCACTGAGATACAAGATGACTTGCCCGTCTTGAGCGTCGGCGCATGTGATGTCGCCACGTTAGTCCAGTGGGCCGCGCCGTATAGCGAGGAGTTGTGGCTTCGCGGCCGACACGAGAGCAACAGGAGTCACCCCACGACATAGGTCTCGCCGGTGCGAGCTGCGACGCCGTGAGACGGGAGATCGGCGCGCCTTCCTGCGTCCGTTGAAGCGTCTGGCAGCGGACGGTTCGGGAGATCGATTTGGGGGTGCTGCGCCAGGTCTTCTCGAGAAATCGCAGTTGTTAGAAGTTAAGTGATTCGTGATATGTTGTTTCATTTACTTGTTAAATTGTACTTGTTTTCTTGGTCAGTCTCTCGTCCCCAGCTTGCTCGTCTGCCTCCCGTCCGCATTTGGTGGGCAGTTAGTGTCTGTCTGTCTGTTGGTCTTCCGTACGTTAATAGCTGCCTCTGTCATTTTTGTCGGATTCGGTGTTAACGAATTTATTGCTTAACGTGTAAAGGCCGAATTCACGAAATATGTTTTTATCTTGTCTATCATCTTGAGAGGTGGTATATGTGTAATGTAGAGCATGTTTGTACATTTTATGTAAATCTGCATTTCATGGGTTTAGTTGAAATGGTTATTTTAGTATATAATGTTGCCACCCTTCCACCGTAAGAGTTCTTTGAAAAACAAGTTGCACTTTTGGTGGCAAGTTAATCTTTTAATGTTAGTGTTTTGTACCATTTCCATCCCTCCTACGGGGTGCACATTTTATGTGCTTGTGTGAGTTGTTAAAAGTTTTAGTTTAAAGTAATCTGGTGTGTTGCAGATTTGCACCAGTGTAGTCTTTCAGAGGTTGTTGTGAGCGGTCGTGACTACGCCGTGTCAAAAGGGAACGGCACGGGTCTCAGCCCGAAAGCCTGTGAAACAGGAAAAGTTTTGTTACTTCTGCCTCTGAATAAATTGTAACTTGATATTTACAGGATGCTTTCTGATTGTAATTTTAAATGTTTTTTTTAAAGGGCTTTTAGGAATAAAATTTCCATTAATTAAAAAAAGTTTAATTTGTTTTCATCAGTTACGCACTGGCAACTACTTCCACGCTCACATAATGTGATTAAATGTGTTAATGTTCTTGATGAATCGCAAGTAAATAAAGTAAATTCTTTAAGAAAAGATGTGTAAAGTAAATTCACTGTTGAATCATGATACACTGAAAAAGAGAGCAAATGACGTAACAATGGACTTCCGTAATCACTCTTGGAGTACGATACCACAATGTTTAATTTTCCGAAATTCAAGTACCCTTTCCCTCCCTACATTATTCTCCAAGCAGTATCGATTTCACTCCAACAGAATCCTCTCGAAAACGAAGTACCGAGGACACCTAGAAGGATTTGAGATAATGTAGCAGAATGATACAGAAAGAGCAACTTGTTGAGTAAATTTTTCAATGGGGTAATAACATAGCGAGCCGGTTGCAAATAATTGTTTAATACAGATACCTAGGTTTCTTCATCAGAATGAAAATTTAAAAACCGTATAGTTACTTTGCGAGAAAGTAATAGTACTTCAGTCAATTCCTACACAATGAGACAAAATTCTCTACATCCACTAGATTTCCGAGTTTTTCATCTTCCACAGAATTAGATAAAATTTAGCTTCACAAATGAAATTCAGCATCACAGTGCCACATTATCAAGACCCCAGAGATAATATGAAGATCAGGAAATCAATTCCAGCTGGGGTTTCTCCGATCGAGAGCTTTTTCCTACAGCCGTAAGACGAATGGCGGGATTTGGAACGAAGGAACCTAAACAACATCTTCCTCTCAATTATCTATTTATATGCAATTATAAAAGCCTTACAATATTAAATATGCACCCAGTTACCTCAATAAATGGTGTCACAATATAAAAAATTGAAAGTACTCGCTAAATAGGGCTATCCTCTCCTGCACTCTGGTGGAAAGAAAGATAACAAAAAAAATACTCATCGATTGCAAGAAATCAAATGATATTCGAAGGCAAATCGTCAACGAGTGTTTAGATTTGTAGCTAGCGAACACTGAACGTTCAGTGCCCGCACTGGGTATGTCAACAAATAAGTCGCAGACTGTGTTAGAGAGATCAGAACCGCGTGTACCAGCCTGAAATTTATTTTCCTTTTAAACATACTCCTCTTCTAAACTTAAAGTCTTATCTCGTCGTACGGCAAAGCGTTAAAACCCTGAAGCATACAATTCTCGTGGCACGGTTCGCAACTAACGAGTGTCCTCTCGGCATATAACTAGTCTATTTGGTACCCTGAACTTCCGCAAACCACAAGACTGATGTCACCTCGGGGTAGCGAAATGCCCCTACACGGGAAACAACGTACTATTAACTGGATAACCAAGGCGACCGAGATGCTCCTTGTTTGTGACCTTTTCTTGTTCTTTGCTGAATTCCTGCATCCAATTGAACACAAATTTCCATGAAGTACATCTTCAACTTTTATAGTCCTGTCTTCCTCAGTTGCGTGTAATATTACGGTGTATTAATAATTTTTACTTATGGAAACCAACAGCCACAGACACAATAATACATTCCACATCCAACCACCCCCACAGCCAGAAACTTGCAGCACTAAGACACATGTTACATAGATTAAACAGAATCCCACTCAGCAAGAGAAACTATGAACAAGAAATGAGTACAATCATACAAATAGCTAGGAACAACGGGTATGACACAAGTGTGGTACACAAGCTCAATCAAAAAATAAAAACACAAATAAAAAACAAACACAACAGTTCCACAATACAAAAGAACTCACAAGCTGAAAACCTACAAACACACTCAACAAACACACACAATGACAACACCACACAGAAAAGAACCAGATGGTACACCATGACCTACACACATAAACTAACACACAGAGTTGCAAACATCCTAAAGAGACAGGGCTTCAAAATAGCATATAAGCCTGGGCAGACCCTTCAATCACACCTAAGCCAGCCAGCTACCAAGAGAGACAAATTCCAACAATCAGGAATATACAAACTTGAATGTCAAAGTTGTGATGCAGTATACATAGGCATGACATGCAGGAATTTTCAAACAAGATACAAAGAACATATCAGATGTTGGAAGTATGAAACAAACCATTCCACATTTGCAGAGCATTAAAACACTACAACCATCATCCTACAAACATGGAACAAGAAATGAAAATAACGAGAATAAGCAACCATGACAAACATCTTATACAAATGCAAGAAAACTTCCACATCCAGAAAGCCATAGCAGAAAACAAACATGTGATAAACGAACAAACACACATCAGCACTGGCTCCCTACTACACTTAGTAAAGGAAATGATAACATAAAACGAAAAATAATAAAAAAAGAGAAAAAAGAGAAAGCTCTTCCCCACATCATCTGGAGTCACACACACACAAACACAAACACACACACACACACACACACACACACACACACACACACACACACAGCAATATATATATATATATATATATATATATATATATATATATATATATCACACCAAAAAACACTCACACACACACACACACACACACACACACACACACACACAAACACACACACACACATACACAAACGCACACACAAATGCATACACGAACCGACCACAGATACTTCAATAGTTACACTCATAAGTTCGGCAATAACATTCGATCTTTGGCAAAAACATTTGACAGTCGGTAACAGAAACCAAAACATTGCTTTAAAACAAGCGTTCACTGCATAGTGTTGTGGAATGGGGAAAAAAACCGCAAATTGGCGTTCATAAAAAGAACAACAGCACCAAAAATGCAACAGGAGCGTAATATGTAGGAAATTGTCCACGCAACCTGTAAGTACAGTTCAAAACATTACTACTTAATAGGAAATAACAACCACCAGAACTGTTTATAACCGATAGGCACAATGACAAAAATGTAAGTAAAATAGCTAACATATGTACATATTCCAGGCCACTGACGATGCCTTGCAGAAAATAAAGTCGAAACGCGTATGGCACTAAAATTGTGTTTTATTCAGTTGCTGTCAGACGGTCCATAAGTAAAAATTATTAATATACCGTAATATTCCATGAAGTACAGTTCTAACCATACACCGGAAGAGTTTCGCTACCAACGTGCTCTGCAAACAGTCACTCGGCTTACAAAAATCGTGTGGTTCTAGTCGGTTACACTTCATAGCGCTCCTGTCATGTTGATGCGATTACAAATCATTAACCATTAGCCTCGTAATGCTGTGTATCGGCTGCTTCCCAGTCAACATGTACTGCCACCTTCTAGACAATTTTAGCCGCTCAATTTAAAACAAATTCTGCATTCTGGCATTTGCGACTTATTTACGAACTTACCCTTGTATGTAGCAAGAAAAGGTAGTTCTTTACTGAATAAAATTATTGATATGAAACAAAGGAGATATGGTTTATCTTTGAGTGTAATTGCACTTTGCCATGAGTTTGTAGTAACTGTAACTTCGGACTTTGGTGTCAGTGTTTGGGTACACAAGTTACGGCTAGCCAGACTTGCTGCCGCAGTGAGAAAAGTACAGCGAGTAATTCTGCTATAATGCTGTGGAACCATGAGCGTCTCGTCTACACACGCGCTAACTGCGTTAAAGGGCTTATTAACCCTAGATATAAAAATAGGG